>NW_027141389.1:380000-680000 GCF_036365525.1 Heterodontus francisci
CTCAAAGTCCTGCCCTGTGTCCTATACTCAGGCTGGTGGGGTATCAGTGGACCCTCATCCAGTATCTACCCCTGTTCACCTCAAAGACTGCCCTGTGTCCTATCCTCAGGCTGGTGGGGTATCAGTGGACCCTCATCCAGTATCTACCCCTGTTCACCTCAAAGACTGCCCTGTGTCCTATCCTCAGGCTGGTGGGGTATCAGTGGACCCTCATCCAGTATCTACCCCTGTCCACCTCAAAGTCCTGCCCTGTGTCCTATCCTCAGGCTGCTGGGGTATCAGTGGACCCTCATCCAGTACCTACCCCTGTCCACCTCAAAGTCCTGCCCTGTGTCCTATCCTCAGGCTGCTGGGGTATCAATGGCCCCTCATCCAGTATCTACCCCTGTCCACCTCAAAGTCCTGCCCTGTGTCCTATCCTCAGGCTGCTGGGGTATCAGTGGACCCTCATCCAGTATCTACCCCTGTCCACCTCAAAGACTGCCCTGTGTCCTATCCTCAGGCTGCTGGGGTATCAGTGGACCCTCATCCAGTGTCTACCCCTGTCCACCTCAAAGACTACCCTGTGTCCTATCCTCAGGCTGGTGGGGTATCAATGGACCCTCATCCAGTATCTACCCCTGTCCACCTCAAAGTCCTGCCCTGTGTCCTATCCTCAGGCTGGTGGGGTATCAGTGGACCCTCATCCAGTATCTACCCCTGTTCACCTCAAAGACTGCCCTGTGTCCTATCCTCAGGCTGGTGGGGTATCAGTGGACCCTCATCCAGTGTCTACCCCTGTCCACCTCAAAGTCCTGCCCTGTGTCCTATCCTCAGGCTGGTGGGGTATCAGTGGACCCTCATCCAGTATCTACCCCTGTCCACCTCAAAGTCCTGCCCTGTGTCCTATCCTCAGGCTGGTGGAGTATCAGTGGACCCTCATCCAGTATCTACCCCTGTTCACCTCAAAGACCTGCCCTGTGTCCTATCCTCAGGCTGGTGGAGTATCAGTGGACCCTCATCCAGTATCTACCCCTGTTCACCTCAAAGTCCTGCCCTGTGTCCTATCCTCAGGCTGGTGGGGTATCAGTGGACCCTCATCCAGTATCTACCCCTGTCCACCTCAAAGTCCTGCCCTGTGTCCTATCCTCAGGCTGGTGGGGTATCAGTGGACCCTCATCCAGTATCTACCCCTGTTCACCTCAAAGACTACCCTGTGTCCTATCCTCAGGCTGGTGGGGTATCAGTGGACCCTCATCCAGTATCTACCCCTGTCCACCACAAAGACCTGCCCTGTGTCATATCCTCAGGCTGGTGGGGTATCAGTGGACCCTCATCCAGTATCTACCCCTGTCCATCTCAAAGACTGCCCTGTGTCCTATCCTCAGGCTGGTGGGGTATCAGTGGACCCTCATCCAGTATCTACCCCTGTCCACCACAAAGACCTGCCCTGTGTCATATCCTCAGGCTGGTGGGGTATCAGTGGACCCTCATCCAGTATCTACCCCTGTTCATCTCAAAGTCCTGCCCTGTGTCCTATCCTCAGGCTGGTGGGGTATCAGTGGACCCTCATCCAGTATCTACCCCTGTCCACCACAAAGTCCTGCCCTGTGTCCTATCCTCAGGCTGGTGGGGTATCAGTGGACCCTCATCCCTCGATTTGCAGAGACTGTGACTCCTCTTTATGAACTAACTAATGGTGATGATGACCAGATTTAACCTGGTTGGACTGAAGAGAGCAGAGAAGCAGCAACACAATTGAAGAAATCTGTCGCCCAGGCAACGTGTCTTATCTCACCTAACCCTGACAAGACTTTCAACATGGAGGTGGTGGACACAGTGAAAAGCCTGACTGCTGTCCTATGTAGAGAAAACGAGGAGAAATTACTCCCCATTGTGAATGACTCCAGAATTGTCAGTGGGACTGAACTGATTTATTCTGTTTGTGAAGGACATTTGTTAACCACGTTCTGGGGCATCAAACATTTCACTTACATCACGGGGTTCTCCAGGGTGATACTGCCCAGTCCATTATAAACTTTCCCAGTATAGGGCGGCACAGTGGTGCAGTGGTTGGCACCGCAGCCTCACAGCTCCAGTGACCCGGGTTCAATTCTAGGTACTGCCTGTGTGGAGTTTGCCAGTTCTCCCTGTGTTTGCGTGGGTTTCCTCCGGGTGCTCCGGTTTCTACCCACATGCCAAAGACTTGCAGGTTGATCTGTAAATTGGCCATTAGCAATTGCCCGTAGTATAGGTAGGTGGTAGGGAAACATAGGGACAGGTGGGGATGTGGTAGGAATATGGAATTAGTGTAGGATTAGTATAAACGGGTGGTTGATGGTCCGCACAGACTCGGTGGGCCGAAGGGCCTGTTTCAGTGCTGTATCTCTAAACTAAACTAAAAGTAGTAATAGTATTCCCCTGTCAGAGAGTCGTAGAGTCATAGTCATTTCAGCACAGAATTAGGCCATTCTGCTCATCGAGTCCATGCCAGCTCTTTGTCGATAAATCCAGCCAGTCTCATTCCACAGCTCTGACTCCATATTCCTGCAAGTTTATTTACATCAAGTGTTCATCCAATATCCTTTTGAAATAATTCACCTTCTCTGCTTCCACCACCCTCGGAGGCAATGATTTCCAGGCCATTACCACTCGTTGTGTAAAAATGTTGTTCATCACATCCCCCTTAACTCTTGCCCTCAATCTTAACTCTAGTCATTGTACCATAAGCTAATGGGAACATCTTTTCCTGTCTACCTTATCCAAACAGGTCATCATCTTGTATACATGTATCAAATCTCCCCTCAATCTCCTTTACTCCAAGGAAGACAATCCCAGCTTTTACAGACTATATTGTACTGAAAATCCTCCATCTCTGGAACCATTAAAGTAACCCTCCTCTACACCCTGTCAATGACCCTCACATCCTTCCTAAAGTGTGGTGAACAAAACTGGATGCAGTACTCCACTTGGGGCCGAACCAGAGCTTCATAAAGTTACAGCATAACTTTCCTTCTTCTGAACTCACCACCTCTATCTATGAAGCCCAAGATCCCATATGCTTTACTGACGACTCTCTCAATATATCCTGCCACCTTCAGGGATCTATGTGCATGAACCCCATGTCCCTTTGTCTCTGCACACTCTTTCGAACTTTACCATTAAGTGTATATTGCCTCTCCCTGTTACTTCTGATAAAATGCATCACTTGACACTTGTCTGTATTAAATTCCATTTGCCTCTGGTCTGCCCATTCTGCTAGCCTATCTCTGTCCTCTTACATCGATTGGTATCAACCTCAATGCCTGCCCCGCCTTCAAGTTTGGTATCACCTGCAAATTTTGAAATGTTTCTCTGTAAGCCATTATCCAAATCATTTATACATATCAGAATAAAACAGTGTTCCTAGCACTAACCCTTGGGGAACACAACTGTCTATTTTTCTCCAGTTTGAATAACAACTATTTAACGCAACTCACTGTTTTCTGTCATTAAGTCAGTTTTATATCCAAGCTGACACTGACCTTCCTTTTCCATCAGCATCAATTAACTGTCCAATTCTCACAAACAGATTGTGAAATAAAGTACAAATTCAGCTTAAAATTAAGTGAAATGCTAAATGTAAAATTAACAAATTGTTGGAAAGAGATCGACTCTTAGATCACTTAAAATTCAATCTCTCGATAACTTTACTGCATTTAGTACTCTGTCCAAGCAGGACTCCCTAAAACTGGACTCAGTGCAGCTTATTGCATTTAGGGTTTGGGGAGAGAATTCAAAAGCTTAGGGATGAGACCAGAAAGTGCTGGAACTACTCAGCAGGTCTGGCAGCATCTGTGTAGAGAGAAACAGAGTTAATGTTTCCGGTCTCTGACCCTTCATCAGAACTGGTAAACGTTAGGAATGTAACAGTCTGTAATTTAATCTATCCCCTCTCTGTCCCATCACAGTCCTTCCTTCTTGTTCTTCTTCCCCCTTCCCCTCTTTCACTTGCTCAAAGACTGTTACATTTCTAACGTTTACCAGTTCTGATGAAGGGTCACAGATCTGAAACATTAACTCTGTTTCTCTCTGCACAGATGCTGCCAGACCAACTGAGTATTTCCAGTGTTCAGCATCCGCAATATTTTGCTTTTATTTTATTGTTTAATTCACTGACATTTATCTTCCAGGAATTCCTCCCTGGAAGTTCTGCTCTACTCTTCCAGAGCATAGGGCCTCGGCAGCTGAAGGCAGGACCACCAATGATAGAGCAATTAAACTCGTAGATGCTCAAGAGGCCAGAAATAGATGAGTGCAGATATCTCGGAGGGTTGTCGGGCTGGAGGAGATTACACAGATAAGGAGCAGTGAGATAATGAAGGATTTGAAAAGAAGGCTGAGAGTTTTAAAATTGAGGTGTTGCTGACCAGGAGCCAATGTAGGTCAGTGAGTACAGGGGGTAATGGGTGAACAGGACTTGGTGTGAGTTAGGACATGGGCAGCAGTGCATTGGATCACCTCAGGGTTATGGAGAGTAGAATGTGGGAGACCAGCCAGGAGTGTGTTGGACTAGTCGAGTCTACAGGTAACACAGGCAAGGGGGAGTGTTTCATCAGCAGAAGAGCTGAGAGAGGGGCAAAGTTGGGTGATGATACGGAAGTGTAAGTAGGCTGTTTTAGTAATATTTAGCAGGAAGCTCGTCGCAGCGTCAACTATGAAACCAGGTTGTGAACAGTTTGCTTTAGTTTCAGACAGTTGCCAAGGAGAGAGATCCAGTCTGTAGCTAGGAAACTTTTGACGTGGGGTTTGAAAACAACGGCAGCAGTCTTCCTAATATTTAATTGGCATGGCAGATGTGTGAGGAGATACATTGTCAGAAGATTTGATATATATTATCCGTTCATGGGATGTGGGTGTCGTTGACTAGGCCAGCATTTATTGCCCATCCATAATTGCCCTTGAGAAGGTGATGGTGAGCTGCATGCAAAGAACAAAGAACAAAGAAAATTACAGCACAGGAACAGGCCCTTCGGCCCTCCAAGCCGACGCCGATCCAAATCCTCTATCTAAACCTGTCGCCTATTTTCTAAGGGTCTGTATCTCTTTACTTCCTGCCCATTCATGTATCTGTCTAGATACATCTGAAAAGACGCTATCGTGCCCGAGTCTACCACCTCCACTGGCAATGCGTTCCAGGCACCCACCACCCTCTGCATAAAGAACTTTCCACGCATATCCCCCCTAAACTTTCCCCTCTCACTTTGAACTCGTGTCCCCTTGTAATTGAATCCCCCACTCTGGGAAAAAGCTTCTTGCTATCCACCCTGTCTCTCCCTCTCATGATTCTGTACACCTCAATCAGGTCCCCCCTCAACCTCCGTCTTTCTAATGAAAATAATCCTAATCTACTCAACCTCTCTTCATAGCTAGCGCCCTCCAGACCAGGCAACATCCTGGTGAACCTCCTCTGCACCCTCTCCAAAGCATCTACATCCTTTTGGTAATGTGGCGACCAGAACTGCACGCAGTATTCCAAATGTGGCCGAACCAAAGTCCTATACAGCTGTAACATGAGCTGCCAACTCTTGTACTCAATACCCCGTCCGATGAAGGAAAGCATGCCGTATGCCTTCTTGACCACTCTATTGACCTGCGTTGCCACCTTCAGGGAACAATGGACCTGAACACCCAAATCTCTCTGTCCATCAATTTTCCCCAGGACTTTTCCATTTACTGTATAGTTCACTCTTGAATTGGATGTTCCAAAATGCATCACCTCGCATTTGCCCTGATTGAACTCCATCTGCCATTTATCTGCCCAACTCACCAGTCTATCTATATTCTGCTGTATTCTCTGACAGTCCCCTTCACTATCTGCTACTCCACCAATCTTAGTGTCGTCTGCAAACTTGCTAATCAGACCACCTATACTTTCCTCCAAATCATTTATGTATCTCACAAACAACAGTGGTCCCAGCACGGATCCCTGTGGAACACCACTGGTCACACGTCTCCATTTTGAGAAACTCCCTTCCACTGCTACTCTCTGTCTCCTGTTGCCCAGCCAGCTCTTTATCCATCTAGCTAGTACACCTTGGACCCCTTGCGACTTCACTTTCTCCATCAGCCTACCATGGGGAACCTTATCAAATGCCTTACTGAAGTCCATGTATATGACATCTACAGCCCTTCCCTCATCCATCAACTTTGTCACTTCCTCAAAGAATTCTATTAAGTTGGTAAGACATGACCTTCCCTGCACAAAACCATGTTGCCTATCACTGATAAGCCCATTTTCTTCCGGATGAATGACCAGGGATAATACAAGCTGAATGGCACAACTTTAAAGCTATTGAGAGTAACAGAGAGACCTGAGGTGTTTGTATACAATCTTTGAAAGTAACTGGACAGGTTAACAAACAGTTCACAAAGCAAATAGATTACTCGGCTTGATTAATAGAGACACAGAGTAGACTGGCCAGGATATTGTGTTAACCCTATAGAAAAGACTAGTCCGGCTCCATCTGGAGTATTGTGTCCAATACTGGAAACCACACTTTAGGAAGGACATGAAACTTTGGAAAGGGGACAGAAGAGTTTTACTGGAACTTTTCCAGGGATGAGGGATTACAGTTATGTAGCTGGGATTGTTTTCCTTGGAGCAGGGACATTTACAAGGTGATCAGATAGGGATATTTAACATCATGAAGGGTTTATGTAAATTATATAATGTTTCTAATGTATGAGGGGCCATTAACCAGAGGACATAGATTTATGGTGATTGGAAAAAAGAAGCAGAGTTGACATGAGGATTATTTTAATGCAATTTCTGTTTCGGATTTGCAAATTATTCTGTGATAGGCTGAAGGATACAGATTCAAAAGTAGATTCAAAAAGTGATTTGGTTAGATAATAAGGGGAAAAGTTCAAGGATCTGGGAAAGATCCAGGGTGTGGAACTCACTGGAAACTCAGCAAAAGAGCCAGCACAGACTTCATAGACCAAATGACCCCCTTCCATGCAATGCTATTATATGTTTCTATGACTTTTCCTGCCTGTACTTTTACAATTTTCCTATCGTTTAAAAAGGTGTTTGATAAATTACTATATAACAGCCGTGTGACCCAATAAGAAACACATGGGATTAAAGGGCCAAAGTCAGCCGGGGCTCAGTTTGTAGCTCTCTCCCCTTTCAGTCACAAGCTTCCAGGATCAAGTGTCATGAAATGACTTTTTCACAAGAATCAAGGCTAACACTGCAGCGACAGTACTGAGGGAGTATTGCGCTATCAGATGAGCAGTCTTTGGAATGAAACGTTAAACCAAGGCCCCATCTGCCCTCTCAGGTGGATGCTAATGATCCTATGGGATTAAGTAGAAGCAGATCAGGGGAATTATTCCCTGTGGCCTGGACAATATTTATCCATCAAGCAACATCATAAAAACAGATCTGGTCATTATCACATTGCTGCTTGTGGGATCTTGCTGTGCTAAAATTGGCTGCTCTGTTTCCGACACTACAAGAGTGAGTCGGCATTATAAGTATACGTTGATTGTAAATCGCTTTGGAACATGCAGTAGTCATGAAAGGCGCTACATAAATGGAAGTCCTTTTTTTTCTTTTTCAATCCCAGCATGCAAGAAATTAGTTAGGTGACAGGTATCAGAGAGTAGGGAATAATGGCTGTTTTTCAGCTGGAGCGAAGTACACAGTGGGGTTCCCCAGGGTGACTGTTGGGATCCCTGGTGTTGCATGCCAATGCAGTGGGCTTGTGTACAGAGGGGGTAATGTCCAAGTTTTCAGATGGAAGGAAACTCAGAAATGTTAATAAACAGTGAGAAGGATAGTAACAGACTTCAGGAGGACAGAGACTGACTGATGAAATGGGCAGGAACATGGCAGATGGAATTTAACACATTGAATTGTGAAGTGAGACATTTGGGTAGGAAGTATGAGAAGAAAAAAATATAAAATAAATGGTACCATTATAGAGTGAGTGCATGATTAGAGAGACCTAGGGTGTAAACACACAGATCTTAGTTAGTAGCATGCAGTGTCCTTGGTGTTAGAGAGAGACACAGAGTAATAAAACTCAGGAGGAAATGCTGATATTTATACATCATTGGTTTGGTCCCAGATGGAGAATTGTGTCCAATTCTGATCACCACACATTGGTAAGGATGTCAAGGACTTAGTGAAGATACAGAGGTGAATTACTAGAATGGTACCAGGGATCTGGGAATACAGTTACGTGGATAGATTCGAAAAGCTGGGATTGTTCTCATTAGAGCAGTGATAGGTAAGGGGAGATTTGATATAAAATTCAAAATTATGAAGGGTTTTGATAAGGTAATCAATGTGAAACTGTTTCCAGTGTCAGAAACAGGGTTGGCACAGTGGTGCAGTGGTTAGCATTGCAGCCTCATATTATGGGTACTGCCTGTGTGGAGTTTGTGGGTTTCCTCCCTCAGCCAAAAGTCTTGCAGGTTGATAGGTAAATTGGCCATTATAAATTGCCCCTAGTATAGGTAGGTGGTAGGGGAATATAGGGACAGGTGAGGATGTGGTAGGAATATGGGATTAGTGCAGGATTAGTGTAAATGGGTGGCTAATGGTCGGCACAGACTCGGTGGGCCGAAGGGTCTGTTCCAGTGCTGTATATCTAAATCCAAAAATCTGAAGTTCAGTATTAAGAAGACACAGACTGAAGGTAATTGACAAAAAACCAGAGGTGAAATGAGGAGAATTTTCTTCCACAGCGAGTTGTTGGGATCTGGAATTCATTGGCTGAAAACATGGTGGAAGCAGATTCAATAATATCATTCAAAAGGCAATTTAGCAAATACTTGAAAAGGAAAAGAAAAACAGGAGTCTGGGGAAAGAGGAGGAAAGAGGAACTAATTAGATGGCTCTTTCGAAGAGACAGCACTGACACAAAGGGCCGAATAGCCTTCTTCTGTGCTGCATCAATCTCTTATTTTATGAGCAAGAGAAAGTGAGTGAAGAGAGAGAGAAAGACAGAGTGTGAGAAAGTGTGAAAGAGAGAACAGCAAATAGAAATAGAGAGTACGTCGTGTTTTTGGGCAGAGGGATCATGATCTGCCCGTGCCCGTTCCTGTTGAGGCAGGTGACAAACACACTTCCTGCTGCCTCCTCATTTCCATGAATTCTACGTGCCACCCCGGGTTACCCGCGTTGCTGTCTGTCTGGATGCTTAACAGGGCCCTAATGGTGTGTGAGGCTGACACATGTTTCAGCCAGGTTCAGCTTTTAAACGCAGTCTGTCCCTCTTAAAGAGGTGATGCACTGATTCACTGGAGGCTGCTGCTGCTCACTGTGAATTCTGCAATTGGAGACAAGGTAAATAGCACACTGCAACAGAGGGTTCTGCGGTTCACGGATGTGGGGATGGATGTCTTAGTTACGAAGGGTGACAGGAGGAGAGAGGCTCTGTTTCCGTGTGGTGGGGTGGAGACTCCCAAGGAACGTCCTCCGAAGGGAATCGGTGAAGGTGGCCAGGGAGGTCAATGCAAGAACTCTCGCCACGAGAATCTGGCAGCAGAGCCAGAAGAAGTTTAATGAGCTCACACGGGTGGTCAATGTCATTGAATTAAGCTCCAAATGGCACCTCCTACCCCCAACATCACCAACCTCTCACACTGCTCAATGCACCACACCCCCATCATTCACCCATCAGCAGTCCCTAACACTCAGGACTCACACCTAACATTCACATACTCCACCTCACCCTCACACACCTTGTACTGATAGCAGTCTCACACCCACCTCTCACTGCCTCCAATTACCTCCAGCTATTCAGCTATGGCAGGCATATCATCAAAACACAATGTAACACAATCATTAATATTCTGCCTCCTTTCTTGCAGGACAAGGGGACCCATAATCACAGGGAGCAGCAAGTGAACCGGCGAGTGCCAGGCATACCTTCATCCCCTGAGCTTGAGGGAGGAGATGGTTCTTCACATCATGGGACCGGCTGTGACAGAGCCCGTGGCATCCGGCATCGCCGAGAGCATTCAGGATGATGCTATGTTCCTGCCTTATGCCCCTTCTTAACTCCCACCTCCCCCCACATCCTGCTGACTGGGATGATGTACAAGCTGCAGATGGTGGGATCATGGACCTCCTGCTTTCCAACCCACCCACAATCTCTCATCCCAATACGATCCTTCTGATTTTACACTTCCCAATGGTCCCCCAAAACTGCCAGCTTCCCAGTCACAGCAGCTCCAGGAGACAGAGAGAGAGAGCATCAGCACAGGACTGATGGTGAAGCCCCATCACTTAGTCTGATACTCACAGCCTCCAGCTCAAATACATCCACTGTGTGTGCCTTAGAGGCTGGTATAGAGTCGGAATCTGCACATGCTGATTTACCGAAAACGCACGAACTGCAGCCAGGGCAGGGGGAAAGGATAGTGCATGTGGCAGCTCCCGGACAGCGAGGTCACAAACGTGTTATAATACACAGGACTCAGATCAGAACATTACTGGGCTGCTGCCTATGTCGAGGTGGTACAGTTTGAATCGAAGCACTCAAGGCCCAGAGCTGCTCGAGGACGTCCTGCAAGGTCATCTGCAGTCTCCCTGAATGACAGTCAGCAGTCTTCCACCAGCCATGCTGCAGTCACTAGGGAAACACTGGGGAGCACGAGGCAAGTCGAGGGAACGCACAAGACAGAGACTAAGGGAATATACAAGAGTGAATATTTCCATTTTCCTTTTGTATAATTGGATGTGTTGTTGGATAAAGATGTTACTGAAAAGGTTTATGTTGGTGGTTTTTATTACAGGATGGTGACCAAGGGAACACTGTGATGGGGCATCTCAGATGGGTGAAATGGTGGAGATTGGGTGATCCATGGTGGGAAAGGGATGTTGTCCTATGGGAAACAAAATCTTAGCAGGGACTCTCCGACAGCTTGTCTAGTTCGAAGGCGTCCAGGAAATATCCTCCCTGTGTCCTCCTCCTCCTCCTGAGGTGTCCTCCGGATTCCTGGTGCCAATGCCTGTGTCCTCATGATGGTGATGATATGAAGGGTGCAGCAGAACACCATGAACTTGGACACCTGCTCCAGTGTGGACTGGAGGACTCTCCCCGTGCGGTTCAGACATTGGAAGCATTGCTTCATCACACCGATGGTCTGTCCCACCATGTTCCTGGTGACTCCATTGCTCACATTATACACATGTTAATTGTGGGAGGTTGTCTGGCGGTGGTAGGTAGTTTGGGGATGTAGAAACATGAGCTGTGTCTAGACGGTTTTTTTCTTTGCCTCCGAGGAGCCACATTCTGGTTCTGTATGGAAGCCCTAAATGTTGAGAATGGCTGACTGCTTCAGAATGAAGGTATGGTGGCTGCTGACAGGGTAGTCAACATTCACCAACATGATGTACTGGGCATGCTCACACACCAACTGTACATTAATGGAGTGAGAGTTCTTTCAGTTCCTGTACCTCTCCCCATTGACATGGGGCCCCCGCAGAGACACCTCCACCATCAGGATTCCCGCTATCCTGACAAAGCCACGGGATCTCTCATTCTGCTTCTCCCTGCTGAGCGAAAAAACGATGACATAGATGGTCACCCTCACCTCCCAGAATTATCAATGGGAATGGACAACACACAGGCCTCGTAACTACTGGTCAGTTAGTTTAACATCAGTGATGAGGAAGGTTTTAGAAACTAAATCAGCGGGAAAAAAATCAACACACACTAGGAGATGTTTGAGTTAATTAAGGGTTGTCCACACGGATTTTTAAAAAGCAGATCATGCTTTCATGAACTAATTGAATTTATTTTGATGAAGTAACAGAGCAGGTTGATGAAAAGAATGTGGTGAATGGTCTACATGGATTTTAAGAAAGCGTTTGATGAAGTACCACACAAAAGGATGTGGAAGCTTTAGAGAGGGTGCAAAGGAGATTTACCAGGATGCTGCCTGGACTGGAGGGCATGTCTTACGAAGAAAGGTTGAGGGTGCTCGGTCCTTTCTCATTGGAACGAAGAAGGATGAGAGGTAACTTGACAGAGGGGTACAAGATGATGAGAGGCATAGATAGATTGGATAGCCAGAGACATTTTCCCAGGGCAGAAAGGGCTATCATCAGGGGGCATAATTTTAAGATGATTGGAGGAAGGTTTTGGGGAGATGTCAGAGGTAGGTTCTTTGCACAGAGAGTGGTGGGTGCGTGGAACGCACTGCCAGCGGCGGTAGTAGAAGCAGATACATTAGGGACATTTAAGCGACTCTTGGACAGGTACATGGATGATAGTAGAATGAATGGTGTGTAGGTAGTTTGATCTTAGAGTAGGTTAAAGGTTTGGCACAACATCGTGGGCCGAAGGGCCTGTACAGTGCTGTACTGTTCTATGTTCTATGTTCTAAAATGATGGATAACAAAATTGAATCACATGGATTAGCATCCAATTGGATCAAATATTGATTGATGGAAAGAAAAGGGTGAGTAGTGTTAAATGATAGTTTTTCAGACTGGAGGATGGGAGGCAGTGATGTTCCACAAGGGTCAGTGCTAGGACCACTTTTTTTTTTTGCTATATATAAATGACTTGGATCTTGGAATACAGAGCAGAATTTCAAGGCTTGCCAATGACACCGAACTTGAACGCGTGGCAAACACTGAGGATGAGACAAACTGCCTGCAACAGGATATCGACAATCCAGCAGAATTAACAGAGAAATTGCAGGTGGAATTTAGTACAGAGGAGTGTGAGGTGATGCCTTTTGCCAGAAGGAATAGGAAGGCAATATAGACTTAATGACACAGTTCTGAACATTGTGCAGGAGCAGAGGGACCTGGGGCTCCATATGCATTTATCATTGCAGGTGGCAGGACATATTAGGAGAGTGTTTAGCAAAACATATCAGATCTTGGAGGCAAGGATACAAAAGCAGGGAAACATGGAAACATAGAAAATAGGAGCAGAAGTAGGCCATTCGGTCCTTCGAGCCTGCTGCACCATTCGTTATGATCATCGCTGATCATCCAACTCAGTAATCTTTTCCCCCCATATCCTTTGATCCCTTTAGAACCAAGAGCTATATCTAACTCCTTCTTAAAAACATACAATGTTTTGGCCTCGACTGCTCCCTGTGGTAGTGAGTTCCACAGGCTCACCACTCTCTGGGTGAAGAAATTTCTCCTCATCTCAGTCCTGAAAGGTTTACCCCTCATCCTTAGACTGTTACCCCTGGTTCTGGACATCCCAACATCGGGAACATCCTTCCTGCATCTAGTCTGTCCAGACTGATTAAAATTCTGCAGGTTTCTATGAGATCCCTCCCTCACTCTTCTGAACTCCAGCGAATATAATCCTAACCGACTCAGTTTCTCCTCATACATCAGTCCCGCCATTCCAGGAATGAGTCTGGTAAACCTTCGCTGCACTCCCTCTATTGCAAGAACATTCTTCCTCATATATGGAGACCAGAACTGAACACAATATTCCAGATGTGACCTCACCAAGGCTCTGTATAATTGTAGCAAGACATCCCTGCTCCTGTACATGAATCCTCTCGTTATAAAGGCCAGCGTACCATTTGCCTTTTTACCGCCTGTTACACCCGCATGCATACCTTCAGCAACTCGTGTACGAGAACATCAATAATTCCCTTCTCTCAGTTTATACCAGTTCTGATAATAATCTGCCTTCCTGATTTTGCTACCAAAGTGGATAACCTCACATTTGCCCACAATTATACTGCATCTTCCATGCATTTGCCCACTCACTCCACTTGCCCAAATCACATTGAAGCCTCTATGGTTCCTCCTGACAACTCACCCTCCCACCCAATTTTATGTCATCTGAAAATTTCGAGATATTACATTTAGGTCCCTCATCTAAATCATTAATATATATTGTGCGTAGCTGGGGTCCTAACACCGATCCCTGTGGTACTGTTCACGTTCTGCCATTCAGAAAAAGACCCGTTTTTTCCTACTCTTTGTTTCCTGTCTGGCAACCAATTTTCTATCCATCACAATAAACTACCCCCAATCCCATGTGCTTTAATTTTACACGCTAATCTCTTATATGGTACTTTGTCAAAAGCGTTCTGAATGTCCAAATAAACCATATCCACTGGCTCCCCCTCATCAACTCTACTAGTTACATCATCGAAGAATTCCAGTAGATTTGACAAGCATGATTTCATTTTCGTAAATTCATGATGACTTTGTCCAATTCTACCACTGTTCTCCAAGTGCTCTGCTATAAAATCTCTGATAATGGCTCCAGGATTTTCCCCACTTTCGACGTCAGGCTCATTGGTCTATAATTCTCTGTTTTCTCTATATATCCCTTTTTAAATAGTGGGGTTACATGAGCTACCGTCCAATCTGTAGGAACTGTTCCAGAGTCCATGGAATCTAGGAAGATGTCCACCAGTGCATCCACTATTTCTAGGGTCACTTCCTGAATTATTCTTGGATTAAGATTATCAGGCCCAACACCATTTCTCTACTAAGACTGATTTATTTAACTTCCTATCTCTCACTAAACCCTGTGTTCCCCAACATTTCTGGTTTGATATTTGTGTCCTCCTTTGTGAAGACAGAATCAAAGTATGCACTTAGATGGTCAGCCATTTCTTTGTTCTGCATAATAAATTCCCCTGTTTCTGAGTGTAAGGGACCTACATTTGTCTTCACCAATTGTTTTCTCTTCACATACCTATAGAAAATTTTACAGTCAGTTTTTATGCCCCCACGAGCTTACTCTCGTACTCTATTTGCTGCTTCTTAATCAATCCCTATGTCCTCCTTTGCTGTATTCAAAACTGCTCCCAATCCTCAGGTCTGTTGTATTTTTTATCCCTGGAGAATTTGTGTGCCTCTTCCTTGGATCTAATGTTATCTCTAATTTCCCTTGAAAGTCATAATTTGGCTACTTTTCCCGTTGTTTTTTCTTTTGTGCCAGGTATGCTGTTATAGATGCTATGCTGAAACTTTGTAATGCTGTGGTTAGACTCGAACTGGAGAGCTCTGTCCAGTTCTAATCACCACACTTTAGGAAGGATGTAAAGGTCCTTGAGAGAGTGCAGTGAAGATTTACCAGAATTGTTTCAGGGATAGGGGGTTTAGTTACAAGGTCAGTTTGGAGAAGCTGGATTTGTTGTCCCTGGAGCAATGGGGATTGAGATAGATTTGATAGAGGTGTACACGATTATTATAAGCTTAGATAAGATATTGAAGGAAAAGCTGTTCCCGTGATGAAACACGGACTAGGGGTCACAGATGGAACATTTTGGGTAAGAGATGCAGGTGGAATATGAGGAAGAACTTTTTAACACAGTGGATGGTAACGATCTGGAACTCACTGCCCATGAGAGTGGTGGAAGCCGAGGCAATCAATGACTTCAAAAGGAAACTGGGTGGAACCTGAAGGAAATGCACTTACAGGGCTACGGGGATTGAGCAGGGGATTGAGACTGACTGGATTGTTCCACATAGAACCGGAAATGATGGGCGAATGGCCTCCTTATGTGTCGTAAATGACGCTGTGACTCCATCAATCTCTACTAATCTATACTGGATATGTCTCCTGCTCCTGCCTGGAAATATCCAAATACATAGAGTTTCAATGAAACTGTGATCTTAACGTCCACTGACAGCTCCGTCCTCACTCTGGTGTGAGGCTCCATGTGTTGCAGGAGGTGACACCGCTCTGTGGCTAACTCCTTTTTGAATCAGAGTCACCTCACACACTGCTCCTGGGCAGGTAAGGTAGGGGAAGTGCTCTTGGAAAACCCAGGGTGGGTAGAGTAAAGCCACTTCCTCCTCCCTCTTTAGAGAGCGCCCCCTCTCAACATCCTCTGCTCCATTTGTTGGTCATGTTACAGACCCAGAGATACTGCAACTACAGTCCCCATACCTTGTCCACAGTTGGGTTACCAAATCCTCTGTCCTCCCTGAATGTCTGCAGCAGCTCACAACACAACCTCCAGAAAACCATCCACAGCACCTCCACTAACTTTACAATAGCAAAAGTAAATCAAAAGCCCCTCACCTGTAAGTTGTATGTCTGGTCCTTTTAAATAACACTAGAGGGGCTCCTCGTGCTGCTGAATGTATGTTCAGCTGAGAATGACTAACACAAGTGGTCAGTGGACATGCACAGGCCAAGTTTCAAAGACAAACATCAAAGCTGCTGCAATGGCTGACTGGCACCATATTCAGACCCTTCCTCACACGACCAGCACATGCTTGATAAACCCGGGCTAAATCCCTATCCAGCACTAAATCCCTGTCCAGCATGGAGCACTGGAAGTGACCGGCAGCTCAGCTTGTACCGTTTTATGGATCGTAGCGTCCATGACGTTGGGCCCTGTGGCGCTGAAAATCATGGTCAGTGGTAGAATAAAGAGGGGGTGAAGTTTATTTTTAAAGCTAATTGAAGAAAGTACTAGAAGGCCAAAAGGAATATAGGAACGGTCAGGGGAATGGGGCTAACTGGAGGGGTGAGGCCATGGAGGGATTCAAACACATGAATGAGAATATTAAAATTAACGTGCTGCCAGACTGGGAGGCAATGTAAATCAGTGAGCACAAGGGTGATGGGTGATCGGGATTGGTGTGAGTTAGAATACAGGCAGCAGAGTTCTGGATGGGCTGTGGTTTATGGAGGTTTATAAATGGGAGGGTGACCAGGATAGACTTGGAATAGTCAAGTGTGTATTTAACAAAGGCACAGATGAATGTTTATGCAGCAGATGGGCTGAGGCAGAGGTGGAGATGTGTGTTAGTACAGAGGTGATAGTAGGCAGGGTTGGTGAGAATATGGAGATGAACTCAGCTCAGATTTAAATAGAACACAGAGGTTGCAAACTTTCTGGTTCAGCCTCAGATATTTGGCAATGAGGAGATCATGGTTCATGGATAGTGGATGGAATTTCTTATAGAGACCAATGACAACTGCACTCTTCCCAAATTTAAATAGCAAGAACATTATTTCAGTGAAACAAATTTTACAGATCTCATAGCGGGAAATAGAGACTTACCAGAGACAGCAAAGATGGGAGAGTAAATTACAAGCACTCTAATGCACATAGCAATGGTTTATAGAGCTGTAATCTGGAGACTGAAATTTGCCAGGAATAACAACAGCAGCAAGGAGGGCAGAGGAAATGACAAGAATGGGAATGCAGTTAAACATGGTTTATAGAATTAATAGCTAGATACAGAGACTTGCTAGGGACACCAATAATAGCCAGGAGGGGGTAGTAAATGTATTGAATATTCCTCAGTGAGTAATAGATCCGACTGTTTAATGAGAACTGATCATAATCTGCAGAAAGAAAGTTAAACTCCCAGATGAAACTCCTGCTCATTGTTGTAACATTCCAATCTATTGTACTCTGATTCTGATCTTTCCTCTCCCTCTCTCCAGAGCCGCTGAACCCTGTTAGTGCCGGGAGTGATGTGATACTCCCACTGACACTATGTGATAACACATTGAAAGGAGTCCCTTATTAATAGAAGAGGGAAATCTTCCAGTGACACAATTAGGGTCCATGGAGACTGACATTAATTGCAGTCACTGAACAAACAGGTTCAGTGAACCCCTTTCAATCCAACACTTTTTGTATCACAATAAACTAGAACATTTACCCGGTCTGGATGGGAATTCTGAGGGTTGTTGAGAGAACGAATGGTGCAAATGGAAGAAGCACTGCACAGAATCTGCCAATTCTCTTTGGATATAGGAGTGATGACAGAGCACTGGAGGGCTGCAAATTATACACTTAGTTTACAAAAAGGAGGGATGTGGTAAACCCTGTACTGTCCAGTCAATCTGACGTCAGTGGTGGTGAAATTTCACAACCCAGGACAGAAATATTATTTGCTTGGAAAAGCATAGCATAATAAATTTCAAGCCACATGGATATGCTAATGACAATTCATGTCTGGCAAAGTTCAGCAAGAACTTCTCCCAAGGTACTTCACAGCAGCATGATGAAACAAAGTATAACACTGAATCACCAAGGTTAGGTGACCAAATGTTTGGTCAAAGAGGCAAGTTTTAAAGGAGTGTCTTCAAGGATAAAAGCGAGGTGGAGAGATGGAGCTGTGAAGGGAGCGTATTCCAGAGCTTTGGGCCGAGGCAACTGAAGGTGTGGCCACAATGGTGGAGTAATTAAAATCAGGGATGCACAAGAGGCCAGAATTAGAGGAGCAGAGATATCTCAGAGGTTTGTGGGGCTGGAGGGGATTCCAGAGTTAGTGAGGGGTGAGGCAATGGAGGGATTGGAAAACAAGAATGAGAATTTTAAAATCAAGACATTGCTTGACTGTGAGCTGATGCAGGTCAGTGATCGGGGAATTAGACTTGCTGTGAGTTAAGGCACAGGCAGCAGAGTTTTAGATGACCTCAAGGTTACAGACAGTAGAATGTGGGAGAATCAGTTCGAATAGTCTAGGCTACAGGTGATGAAAGCATGACTGAGAGCTTCAGCAGCGGATGAGTTAAGACAGGGGTGAAATCAGGCGATGTTATTGAAGTGGAAATAGGTGGTGATAGTGATGGCACGAATATAACGGTGGAAGCTCATTTTGTGGTCAACTGTCACAGAATTACAGAATTGTTACAGGCGGCCATTCAGTCTATCGTGTCTGCACTGGCTGTCCAAAAGAGCAATTCATCTAGTGTCACTCCCCTGCCTTCTCCCTGTAACTCTGTACAAACTTCCTTTTCAGACAGCTATCCAACTTCCTCCTGTTTACCTCGATTGAATCTGCCTCCACCACACTCTCAGGCAGTGCATTCCAGACCTTAAGCACTCGCTGTGTGGAAAAGTTTTCTTCATTTTACTTCTGCTTCTTTTACCAATTACTTTAATTCTTTGCCCTCTCGTTTTAGAACCTTTCAGGAGTGGGGAGAGTTTTTCCCTATCCACTCTGTCCAGACACCTCATAATTGTGAATACCTTTTTTCAAATCTCCTCTCAGCCTTCTCTTCTCTAAGGAAAATGTTCCCAGTTCTCCAGTCTCTCTTCATAACTGATATTCTTCATCTCTGGAACCATTCTTGTGAATGTTTATGTACACTCCCCAATGTCTTCACGTTACCTAAAGTGTGGTGCCCAGAACTAGACGTAATACTGCCACTGAGGCCAAACTAGTGTCTCATACAAGTTCAAAATAACCTCTTTGCTTTTGCATTCCGTGCTGCTGTGAATAAAGCACAGGATACTGTCTGGTTTATTAACTGCTCCCAACCTCTCCTGCCAACTTCAATGACCTATGCACATATACACCCAGGTCCTCTGCTCCTGCACACCCTTTAGAATTGTACAATTTATTCTATATTGCCTCTCCATGTTCTTCCTATCGAAATGAATCACATCACATTTCTCCACATTGAATTTCATCTGCCACCTGTCTGTCCATTCCACCAACTTGTCTATGTCCGTTTGAATTTCTACACTATCCTCCTCACATTTCACAATGCTTCCAAGTTTTGCATCATCTGCAAACTTTGAAATTGTGCCCTGTGCACCAAGGTCCATGTCATTAATATTTGTCAGGAAGAGAAACGATCCCAACATTGATCCCTGGGGAACTCCACTACAAGTCTTAAATGAAAACAAAAAGTGCTGGAAAGACTCAGCAGGTCTGGAAGCATCTGTGGAGAGTGAAGCAGAGTTAACGCTTCAGGCCTGTGACCTTTCATCAGAATTGGCAAAGGTTAGAAAGGTCAGGTTTTAAGGAAATAAAGCAAGGGTGGGGCAAAAGAGAAAAAAGAGGTGTTGAAAGGACAGAGGGTCATAGAGATTAACTGACAAGGAGGTCATGGGGCAAAGGCAAAGAGAGTGTGCTTGTGGTGTGGTGAAAGACAAAGTGTTAGTGCAGCGAAGGTGTTAAATGACAAAATAATGAACAGCCCAAGCCAAAAGCAGCAACATAAAAAATCCAGTTTAAGGCCAGGACATGGCAAAAAAAATGATAAAGCAAAATAATTAAAAGAGCCAGTCTTGATCTGAAATTATTGAACTCAATGTTCAGTCTGGAAGTCTGTAGAATGCCTAATCGGACAATGAGGTGTTGTTCCTCGAGCTGACGTTGATGTTCACTGAGAAAGCGCTGCAGGCTGGGATGTGGTTGATGGAGGTTTATAACCTGGAAGGTGACCATGATAGAACTGGAATAGTCACGTGTAGATTTAACAAAGGCACAGATGAGAGTTTATGCAGCAGATGGGCTGAGGCCGAGGTGGAGACGGCAGGTATTGCAGAGGTGGTAGTGGGCATGTTTGTTGATGGAGAGAATATGGAGGTGAAATCAGCTCAGGTTTAAATTACTACAGAGGTTGTAGACTGTCTTGTTCAGTCTCAGACACTGGCCAGTGAAAGGTAAGTGGTTCACAAATAGGGTATGAAGTTTCTTATGGAGACGAATGACACTAGCTTCAGTCTTCAAAAAAATAAATAGATTCCAAATCAGTATTTCAGTGAAGCAAGGTTTACATATCTCATGGCTGGAACTAGACTCTTACCGGGGCAACAACAGAAGCAAAGATGAGAGATTAAATTACACAAACCATAATGTGGATAGCAATGGTTATATAAAGATAATAGCTGGAGGGATACCAAAATCAGCAAGGGCAGAGTAAATGAGAAGTACAGTAATGCAGTTTAACATGGTTTATAGAATGAAGAGCTGGATATAGAGACTTACCAGGAACACCAACGATAGCGAGGATGAGATAGTAAATGTATTGAATAATGTTCACTGCGTAATTGATGCTAGATGCTAATGGTAGCCGATCATAATATGCAGAAAGAGTGTCAAGATCCCAGGATAACCCCCTGCCCATTTTTGTAACATTACAATCTATTGTTCTCAGATTCTGACCCATTATTGTCAGATTCCAATCTATTGTCCTCGGATTCTGATCTATCCTCCCCCTCTCTCTGGAGACGCTGGTCCCTATTAGTGTCAGGGATGATGCTCCCACTCACACTATGTGAAAACACATTGAAAACAGTCCCTTACTATTAGAAGATGGAGCACCTCCAGTGAAATAATTAGGTTCCATAGAGAGTGACATTAATTGCAGTCACTGAGCAAATAGATTCCGTTAACCTCTTTCATTCCGACACCTTGCATACCACAATAAAGCAGAAAATTTACTCTGGACAGGATGCGTGAGGGTTACTGAGGGAAGGAATGGTGAAAATAGTAGAGGCACTGGCCAGAATCTCTCAATCCTCCTTGGATATGGGAGCGATGACAGAGGACTGGAGCACTGTAATTGTTACACCCTGTTTAGAAAAGGAGAGATAGAGTAAACCCTGTAATTACTGAGCAGTCAGACACGCATCACTACTGGGGAAATTTCATGGGGTCACAACCCAGGAGAAATATATTCGTTTCTTTGAAAAACATACGATAACAAACAAGAAGCAGTAGGGGTCTGGTAATAACAAATCATGTTTGGCAAACTTCAACAACAATTTATATTTATATAGCGCCTTTAACATAATGAAATGTCCCAAGGTGCTTCCCGAAAATGAGATACTAGTTTAAAGCTTGGTCAAAGAAGTAGGTTTTAACGGGCGTGTTAAAGGATGAAAGCGAGGTGGAGAAGCGGAGAGGTGAAGGGAGGGTATTCTCGAACTTGGAGCCTCATTAGCTAAAGGTGCAGATAATAGTGGTGGAGTGATGAAAATCAGGGATGCACAAGAGGTCAGAATTAGAGATGCACAGATATCTTGGAGTTTTGTGGAGCTGGAGGATATTACAGAGATAGGGAGCATATATAAGGAGCAAGAGGGTAACTAGAGAACTCAAGGACAAAGGAGGAATGTTATGCGTGGAGTCAGAGAAAATGGGTGAGATTCTAAATGAGTACTTTGCATCGGTATTCACCGAGGAGAGGGACATGACGGATGTTCAGGTTAGGGACAGATGTTTGATTACTCTAGGTCAAGTCGGCATAAGGAGGGAGGAAGTGTTGGGTATTCTAAAAGGCATTAAGGTGGACAAGTCCCCAGGTCCGGATGGGATCTATCCCAGGTTACTGAGGGAAGCGAAAGAGGAAATAGCTGGGGCCTTAACAGATATCTTTGCAGCATCCTTAAACACGGGTGAGGTCCCGGAGGACTGGGGAATTGCTAATGTTGTCCCCTTGTTTAAGAAGGGTAGCAGGGATAATCCAGGTAATTATAGACCGGTGAGCCTGACGTCAGTGGTAGGGAAGCTGCTGGAGAAGATACTGATGGATTGGATCTATTCCATTTGGAAGAAAATGGGCTTATCAGTGATAGGCAACATGGTTTTGTGCAGGGAAGGTCATGTCTTACCAACTTAATAGAATTCTTTGAGGAAGTGACAAAGTTGATTGATGAGGGAAGGGCTGTAGATGTCGTATACATGGACTTCAGTAAGGCGTTTGATAAGGTTCCCCATGGTAGGCTGATGGAGCAAGTGAAGGCGCATGGGGTCCAGGGTGTACTAGCTAGATGGATAAAGAACTGGCTGGGCAACAGGAGACAGAGGAGCAGTGGAAGGGAGTTTCTCAAAATGGCGACGTGTGACCAGTGGTGTTCCACAGGGATCCGTGCTGGGACCACTGTTGTTTGTGATATACATAAATGATTTGGAGGAAAGTATAGGTGGTCTGATTAGCAAGTTTGCAGACGACACTAAGATTGGAGGAGTAGCAGATAGTGAAGGGGACTGTCAGAGAATACAGCAGAATGTAAATAGATTGGAGAGTTGGGCAGAGAAATGGCAGATGGAGTTCAATCAGGGCTAATGCGAGGTGATGCATTTTGGAAGATCCAATTCAAGAGTGAACTATACAGTAAATGGAAAAGTCCTGGGGAAAATTGATGTACAGCGAGATTTGGGTGTTCAGGTCCATTGTTCCCTAAAGGTGGCAACGCAGGTCAATAGAGTGGTCAAGAAGGCATATGGCATGCTTTCCTTCATCGGACGGGGTATTGAGTACAAGAGTTGGCAGGTCATGTTACAGTTGTATAAGACTTTGGTTCGGCCACATTTGGAATACTGCGTGCAGTTCTGGTCGCCACATTACCAAAAGGATGTAGATGCTTTGGAGAGGGTGCAGAGGAGGTTCACCAGGATGTTGCCTGGTATGGAGGGCGCTGGCTATGAAGAGAGGTTGAGTAGATTAGGATTATTTTCATTAGAAAGACGGAGGTTGAGGGGGGACCTGATTGAGGTGTACAGAATCATGCGAGGGAGAGACAGGGTGGATAGCAAGAAGCTTTTTCCTAGAGTGGGGGATTCAATTACTAGGGTTCACGAGTTCAAAGTGAGAGGGGAAAAGTTTAGGGGGGATATGCGTGGAAAGTTCTTTATGCAGAGGGTGGTGGGTGCCTGGAATGCGTTGCCAGCGGAGGTGGTAGACGCGGGCACAATAGGGTCTTTTAAGATGTATCTAGACAGATACATGAATGGGCAGGAAGCAAAGAGATACAGACCCTTAGAAAATAGGTGACATGTTGAGATAGAGGATCTGGATCGGCGCAGGCTTGGAGGGCCGAAGGGCCTGTTCCTGTGCTGTACTTATCTTTGTTCTTTGTTCTATGGAGGTATTGAAAAAGAGGATGAGAATTTTAAAATCAAGACATTGCTTGACTGGGAGCCAATGTCGGTCAGTGATAGAGGAAGAAAACTTGGTGTGAGCTAGGACATGGGCAGCAGAGTTTTGGATGACCTCAAGTTTACAGAGAGTAGAATGTGGGAGATCAGCCAGGAGTGAGTTGGAATAGTTATGGACAGAGGTAACAAAGGCATGAATCAGGGAATCACATAATTGTTACAGCACAGAAGGAGGCTATTCAGTGTATCATGTACACATCGTCTCTCCGAAAGAGCAATTAACCTCGTGCCATTCCCCACCTTCTCCCCATAACCCTGCACATTCTTCCTTTTCAGATAACAGTCTAATTGCATTTTGAATGCTTCCATTGAACCTGTCTCCATCACATTCTCAGGCAGTACATTCCAGTCCTTAGCCATTCCTTGCGTGAGAAAATATTGCCTCATGTCACTTCTGCCTCTCTTACCCATTAATTTCAATCTGTGCCCTCTCGTTCTCGATTCTTTTCACGAGTGGAAACAGTTTCTCTCTATCTCCTCTGTCCAGACCCCTCATGGTTTTGAACAACTCTATCAAATCAACTCACCTCTCAGCCTTCTCTTCTCCAAGGAAAATGATCCTAACTTCTCCTGTCTATCTTCATAACTGAAATTCCTCATGCCTGGAAGCATTCTCATGGATCTTTTCTGTACTCTCTCCAATGCCCTCACAATCTTCCTAAAGTGTGGTGCCCAGAATTGGACAGAATACTTCAGCTGAGGCTGAATCAGTGTTTTATATAAGTTCAACATAACTTCCTTGCTCTTGTACTGAATGTCCCTGTTAATAAAGCCCAGGATACTGTTTGCTATATTAAATGCTCTCTCAACCTGTCCTGCCAACATCAATGACTTATGCACATATACACCTCGGTCTCTCTGCTCCTTTACAATGGTGCCCTTTATTTTACATTATCTCAATATTCATCCTAACAAAATGAATCACTTCATATTTCTCTGCATTGAAATTCATCTACCACCTGCCTGCCCTTTCCACCAAGTTGTCTAAGTACTTTTGAAATTCAACACCATCCTCCTCACAGTTCACAATGCTTCCACGTTTCGGATCATCTGCAAACTCTGAATTTGTGCCCTGAACACCACGGTCTTGGTCAGTTACCTTCTTTGGCCTCCTTGTCTCGAGAGAAAATGTGTAAGCGCCTGGAGGTGGTTAGTGGTTTGTGGAGCCGCACCTGGAGTGGCTATAAATGCCAATTCTAGAGTGAATTGGCTCTTCCACAGGCGCTGCAGATAAAATTGGTTGTCGAGGCTATTTCACGGTTGGCTCTCTCCTTGTACTTTTGTCTTTTTTCCTGTCAACTGTTAAGTCTCTTCGACTTGCCATTCTTCAGACCCGCCATTATGGCTATCTGCTAGCACTAGAGATCACTGGCAATTGACTCCCACAACTTGTGGTCAATGTCACAGGACTTCATTTCGCGTTTGCAGATGTCTTTAAAGCAGCGACACGGCCAGCCGGTGGGTCTGATACCAGTGACAAGCTCGCTGTACAATGCGTCATTGGGGATCCTACCATCTTCCATGTGGCTCACATGGCCAAGCCATTTCAAGCGCTGCTGACTCAGTAGGGTGTATATGCTGGGGATATTGGGCGCCTCGAGGACTTCCACTTTGGAGATATGGTCCTGCCACCTGATGCCAAGGATTCTCCGGAGGCAGCGAAGATGGAATGAATTGAGACGTCGCTCTTGTAATATATATCAGGAAAATCAAGGGTGCCAACACTGATCCCTGGGGACCTCCAGCCCATCCTCCAGCCCCCCAAAAACATCCACAAACTACAATTCTTTCTTTCCTGCCACTCAGCCAAAGCCGTATCCATGTTGTTACCGTCCCTTTTCATTCATGAACTATAAGTTTTCTCACAAGTCTGTTATGTGGCACAGTATCAAATGCCTTTTGTAAATACAATACACCACATCAATCGCATTGCCCTCATCAACCCTCTCTGTTACCTTCTCAAAATCTCCAGGCTGTTAGTTAAATAGTATTTGCCCTTCAGGAATCCATGCTGTTTTCCTTACTTAACCCGAATTTGTCCATGTGACTATTAATTTGTCCCGAATTATTATTACTAGAAGTTTCCCCACCACTGCAGTTAAATTGACTGGCCTGGAGTTCTTGGGATTATCTTTACACCCATTTTTGAACAAGGATGTAATAGTTGCAATTCTCCAGTCCTCCGGCATCACCCCTAGTCTAAGGAAGATTGAGAATTTATGGCCAGTGCCTCTGCGATTTCCACCCTCACTTCCCTCATAATCCTTGGATGCACCTCATTGGCCCTGGTGCTTTATTCACTTTACCTCTAGACAGCCTATCTAATATGTCCACTTTATCAATTTTAAACCCTTCTTGTTTCCCCCAAAAATCTAACATTGTATAGTTGCCTTCCCACCAGCCCCGCCAAAGACTTAAACTGCCGAGTACCCTCGCAACCCAACAACTGTCCAAAGTGTAGAGTTTGCCCCTTCTTCCCCTACACTATTAATGCAGAGTTGACCACGCCCGCCACAAGCACCAGCCACCACCCCCCACCCCATCAGTACTCTAAAAATCCTACTTTCCCCCCTTCCCCACCACTGTTGTGCTGGCTTTCCCTGGACGGGAAAGCGACGGTGTGTGAGAAGAAGGGTCACTGACCCGAAACGTCAACTCTGCCTCTCTTTCCACAGATGCTGCCAGACCTGCTGAGTGGTTCCAGCATTTCTGGATTTCATTTCAGATTTCCAGCATCTGCAGTATTTTGCTTTTATTATGAAGGTGTGTGAGTGTCAGCCGCTGCATGGAAGATCCCGGGCTGTCAGTAAGATCACAGGGAATTGGACTGAAATGTATACATTAAGTTTATTGACATATTTAAAAGAGGGTACCGCTGCCGAGCGGTTGGGGGGAGGGGGGAGGGAGCCACGAGCCTCTGCACAGCTGGAAAGATCAGGCCCAGCAATCCCGATGTGTGGCTCCATGGAGACCGACATCAGGAGCCCAACAGAGTCCAGCCCAATGGTTTCAGTCTTCCCAATATTTTATTGGAGGAAATGTCTGCTCATCCAGTTCTGGATGTTGCATAAGCAGTCTGATAATTTAACAACAGTGGAGGAGTGGAGAGAGGTGGTGGTGAGGTAAACTTGATGGAGTTCTTTGATAAAACAATGGAGAGGGCTGATGAGGGTGGTGTGATTGAAGTTATATATATGGACTTTCAAAAGGTGGTTACTCAAATGACATTCAATAGACAGGTTAGGAAAACTGAACCCTATGGATTAAAGGGACAGTTATATTGTGGATATAACATTGGCTAATGAAAAGTAAACAGAGAGAAATGGTGAAAGGTTGTTGGTCAGACTCCAGGTGAGTATACAGTGGTGTTCCCCAGGGCTCGATATTAGGACCATTGCTCTGTTTGCTCTTGGAGAACCCGGGGTGGGTAGGGCAGAGCCCCCTCCTCTTCCCACTTTACAGAGTTTCCCCTCTCTAGCCTCTGCTCCATTTGTAGGTCATGTAACTACAGTCCCCATAACTCGTCCAGAGTTCGGTTAGCAAATCCTCTGTCCTCCATGAATGTCTGCAGAAACTCACAACGCAACCTCCAGAAAACCATCCACAGCACCTCCACTAACTTTACAATAACAGAAGTAAGTCAAAAGCACCTCACATGCAAGCTGAGTAAAAAATACACGCATATGAACTAGGAGCAGACGTCGGCCATTCGGCCCCTCGAGTCTGCACCGCCATTCAATCAGATCATAGCTGATCGGTTTGTGTTTCGAATTCCACACTCCCATCTAACCTTGATAACCTTTCATTCCCTGGCCTGATAAGAATCTATCTATCTCCACCTTAAAAATATTCAATGACCCCGTCTCCACCACCTTCTGTGGCAGAGAATTCCAAAGTCACACAACCCTCTAGAGAAAAATGTTCTCCTCCTCTCTGTCCAAAACCGGCGACCCCTAATTACGAAACAGTGCCCCCTAGTACTGGACTCACCCACAAGAGGAAACATCCTTTCCTCATTCACCGTGTCAAGGCCTTTCAGGTTCTTTTAAACTTCAGTCAAATCTCCCCTCACTATTCTAAATTCCAGTGAAAACAAGACCGTCCGTCCAACCTTTACTCAGAACACAACCTGCTCATTCCTAGTATCAATCTGGTAAACCACATCTGAACTGCCTCCAAAGCATTCACGTCCTCCATTAAATAAGGAGACCAAAACTACAGACAGTATTCGAGATGTGGTCTCACCAATGCCCTGTATAACTGAAGCATCACATGCTGACTTTTATTTTCAATTCCTCTTGTAATAAAGGAGAGCATTCCATTAGCCTTCTTTGTTACTTGCTGTACCTACCTACTAACAGTTTGTGACTCATGCACTACAGAACCTAGATCCCTCAGCACCTCGGAATTTTGCAGTCCTCCTGCCAAAGTGAACAACTTCACATTTGCCCACATGATACTCCATCTGACAGATTTTTTTCCCCACTCACTCAACCTATCTATATTGGACTACAACCTCCTTATGTACTCTTCACAACATACTTTCCTACCTATCTTTGAGTCATCTGCAAATTTAGCTAACATGCCATCGCTTCCCTCATCTAAGTCTTTCATATAAATTGTAAAATGTTGAGGCCCCAGCACAGACCCATGATGGACTCAACTTGTCACATCCTGCCAATCTGAAAAGGACCCATTCATGCATACTCCCTCTTTTCGGCAACTGGCCAATAAAACTTTGATCCAAGCTAATATGTTACCCACTACACCATGAGCTCCTACTTTGCACAATAACCTTTTATGTGGCACCTTGTCTAATGCATTCTGGAAATCCAAGCGCAGTATGTCAAAGGGCTCCCCTTTACCCATATCGCATGTTACTCCTTCAAAGAACTCCAATAAATTGGTTAAAGATGACTTCCCTTTCACAAAACAATGTTTTCTATTCGCGATTACCTTGAGTTTTTCTAAGTGCCCAGCGAAAGCCTCCTTAATGATCGATTCAAACATCTTCCCCACGACAGTTGTCAAGCTAACTGGCCTATAGTTACCTGCTTTCTGCATCCCCCTCTTCTTGAATAGAGGGGTTATATTTATTACTTTCCAGTCTGATGGAACCTTTCCAAAATTAGTGAACTTTGAAAAATTAACAACAACACGACTACTACCTCATTAGCCACCTCTTTTAAGACTCTGGGATGAAGCCCATCAGGACCCGGGGACTTTTCAGCCCACAACTCCATACGTTTGCTCAGTAAAGCTTGGTATTTTCACCAAGTTTCTCTCTTCCTTCCACCTCCTGATTTACAGCTCCTACTGGAATGTTTCTTGTATCCTCGATAGTGAAGACAGAAACAAAATATTTGTTCATTGCATCCGCTGTTCCCTTTTTATCTACTATTAACTCCACATTCTCACTGTCCAGAGGACCAACGCTCGTTTTACTTACTCTTCTCCTTTTTAAATACACGGAGAAACTCTTGCAATCCATTTTTACATTTCTAGCTAGCTTCCTATCATACTCGAATGTCTTTCTCCTGATTAACCCGTTAGCCATTGTCTGCTGTTCTTTATATTCTGACCAATCATCTGAACTGCCACTCATCTTTGCACAATTATCTGCCTTTTCGTTAAGTGTGATGTTTTCCGTAATTTCTTACTAAACCGCTGGTGGGTCCTCCACCTGATAGTAGGAATATACTTATTATGGAGTATTCCTGAAATATCCCCTTAAATGTCTGCCACTGCTTCTCTATTGATCTATCTCCAAGACTAGTAACCCAGTTCACTTCAGCGAGCTCAACTTTCATGCCCAAATAGTTGCCCTTATTTAAGTTTAAAATACTGATCATAGATCCACTCTTCTCTCTTTCAAACTGGATTTAAAATTCAGTCATAATGTGGTCGCTGCTACCGAGAGGTGCCTTTACTCTGAGGTCATTAATTAATCCTGTCACATTACATTATACGAAGTCTAATATAACCTTATCTCTGGTTGTTTCCAGAACGTGCTGTTCCAAGAAACTACCTCGAAAGCATTCTATGAACTCTTGATCCGGGCTACTGTTCCCAATCTGATTTTTCCAGTTTATATGTAGATTAAAATCACCCATGATTATTGCCGTACGTCTATCACAAGTAAACAATATTTCTTCTTGTATACGATGTCCTACATTGTGATTACTGTTAGGAGGTCTGTAGACCACTCCTGCTAGGGACTTCTTTCTCCTGGTATTCCTCACCTCCACCCAAATCGATTCTACATTTTGATCTCCTGAACCGAGGTCATCTCGAACTAATGCCCCAACACTATCCTTGATTAACAGTGTCACCCCTCCACATTTACCTAGCTTCCTATTCTTCTTGAATGTCAAATATCCCTCAATATTCAGGACCAGGAAGCCTGGTTCTTTTAAAAATACTAGAGGGGATTCCTGGTGCTGCTGAATGTATGCTTAGTTGTGAGTGACTAACACACGTGATCGGTGGACACGCACGGACCAAGTTTCAAAGATGTACATATTAGCTGCTAGAAAGGGACATTGACGTTACTCCAAACCCCTCCTCAGACTAACAGCAAATGCACAGTACACCCAGGCTAGATCCCTACACAGAATGGGGGACTGTGCTGGCCACACTAGAAGTGGTTGGCTGTTCCATTCACATCGTTTTTATAGATCCAGGTTTTTGTTACATTGGCACCAGTGGCACCTTAGTGTAAAAATCACAGCCGGAGGTGCGAGGGAGGGGAAAGAAATTCACTTTCAAAAGGGAATTGAAAAAAGTTTCAAAGGCATAAGATTTACAAGAATATGTGAAATCGAGAGGGGTATAGGGCTAATTGGAGTGGTGAGGCCATGGAGAGATTCAAAGACAAGAATGAGAATATTAAAATTAAGGTGTTGCCAGACCGGAAGACAATGCAGATCAGTGAGCACAGGGGTGATGGGTGATCGGGATTTGGTGTGAGTTAGAACACAGGCAGCAGATTTCTGGATGGGCTGTGGTATATGGAGGTTAATAACTGGGAGGGTGACCAGGATAGAATTGGAAGGTGACCAGGATAGAATTGTAATAGTCAAGTGTGGATTTAACAAAGGCACAGATGAGGGTTTATGCAGTAGATGGGCTGAGGCAGAGGTGGAGACGGGACATATTACAGAGGTGGTGATAGGCAGGGTTGGTGATGGAGAGAATATGGAGATGAACTCAGCTCAGTGTCAACTGGATGCAGAGGTCGCAAACAGTCTGTTTCAGCCCCAGACATTGGGCAGCGAGAGGAATGCAGACAGTGGATAGGGAATGGAGTTTCTGGCAGTGACTGAAGACAATGGCTTCAGACTTCTCAAGATTGACATGACAAGAACATTAAATCTGTAAAATATGCTTATAATTCTAAACGTTGGATACAGAGACTCACCAGGGACACCAATAATAGCGAGGATGGGATAATAAATCGTTTGAATCATCTTCAGTGCATAATAGATCCGATCATCTAATGTTATCCAAAAATAATCTGCAGTAACAAGGCCAAACCAATAGGAGAAACTCCGGCTTCCCATTGTAGTAACATCCCAAGCTACTTTTCTCATGTTCTGACCCATTGTTGTAACATTCCAATCTATTGTTCTCAGATTCTGACCCATTGTTGTAACATTCCAATCTATTGTTCTCAGATTCTGACCCACTGTTGTCACATTCCAATCTATTGTTCTCAGATTCTGACCCATTGTTGTAACATTCCAATCTATTATTCTCAGATTCTGAACCACTGTTGTCACATTCCAATCTATTGTTCTCAGATTCTGACCCATTGTTGTAACATTCCAATCTATTGTTCTCAGATTCTGATCTATCCTCTCTCTCGCTGGGGCTGCTGATCCTTGATAGCGCCGGGATTATGCTGTTGTTGACACTATGGGATAACACATTGAAAGGAGTCCTGTATTAATAGAAGAGGGAAATCCTCCAGCGACGCAATTAGGGTCCATGGTGACTGACATTAATTACAATCACTGAACAAACAGGTTCAGTTAACCCCTTTCAGTCCAACTCTTCTTGTGCCACAATAAAGTAGACCATTTACCCTGTCTGAATGGGATGTGTGGGGGATGCTGACAGAAGGAATGTTGAAAATAGCAGAGGCAGTGACAGAATGTTCCAATCCTCCTTGGATATGGGCTTGATGCCAGAGATGGGAGGGTTGTAAATGTTACACTCGGTTTAAAAAAGGAGAGATGGAGCAAACAGTGTAATTACTGACCAGTCAGTCTAACGTCGCTGGTGGGAAATTTCTAGACTTCACAGCCCAGGACAAAAACATTCGTTGCTTGGAAAAAAACATGGGACAATAAATGGACGGCAGCAGGGATATGGTAATGACAAATCATATCTGGCAAAGCCCAACAACAACAACTTACATTTCTTGGTCAAAGCAGGAGGTATTAAGTAGTGTCTTAAGGGAGGAAAGTGAGGCAGAGAGGCAGTGACAGTGGTATAGCGGTAATGTCACTGAACTAGAAAACCAGAGTTTCAGGCTAATGCCATGGGTTCAATTCCCACATGGCAGTTGGTGGGAATTAAAATTCAATCAATTAATAATTTCAATTCATTAATAAAAATCTGGAAATGAAATTTAGTCTCAGTCATGGTGCCATGAATCTGTCATCGATTGTTGTCAAAACCGATCTGATTTACTAATGTCCTTTCGGGAAGGAAATCTGCTGTCCTTACCTGATCTGGCCTCCATGTGACTCCAGACCCTCAACAATGTGGTTAACTCTTAAATGCCTTGTGAAATGTCCGAGCAAGTCACTCATTTGTCAAGGGCAATTAGAGATGGGAACAAATGCTGGCCTTGCCAGCGATGCACATATCCCACACACGAATAAAATAAAAGAGGTGTAGTTAGGGAATTCCAGAGCTTTGGGTCTATGCAGCTGAAGACCTGGCTGGCAGTGGAGCAATGATGAAAATCAAGCATACACAAGAGACCAGGATTGGAGGAGTGCAGATGTCTTGGAGGGTTGTGGGGCTGGTGAATATTACATAGATAAGGAGGTGTGAGGACATCGAGGGAGTTGCAAACACGTTGAGAATTTTAAAATCAAGACATTGCTTAACTGGCAGCCGATGTATGTCAGTGATCGGGGAACGGGACTTGGTGTGAGTTTACACAAGAGCAGCAGAGTTTGGATGACCTCAAGTTTACAGAGAGTAGAATGTGTGAGACAAGCCAGGAGTGTGTTAAAATCTGGAATAGAAAGTTAGTCTCACTCATGGAGCCATGAAACTATCATCGTTTTCTGTTAAACACCATCTGATTCACTAATGTCCTTTAGGGAAAGAAATCTGCCGTCCTTTCCTGGTCTAGCCCAGATATGACTCTAGACTCACAGCAATGTTATTGACTCTTAACTGCACTCTGTGAGGGCCTAGCAAGCAACTCTGTTGAAGCATTTGAAAAGAAGGATGAGAGTTTTTAAATTGATGTGTTGCTGACCAGGATCCAATGTCGGTCAGTGAGTTCAGGGAGTGATGGGTGAACAGGACTTGGTGTGAGTTAGGACATGGGCAGCAGTGTTTTTCATCACCTCAGGTTTACAGAGAGTAGAATGTGGGAGACCAGCCAGGAGCGTGTTGGAATAGTCAAGTCTACAGGTAACACAGGCAAGGGAGAGTGTTTCACCAGCAGAGGAGCTGAGACAGGGATGAAGTCGTACTATGTTAAGGGGGTGGAAATAGGCAGTTTTATTGATAGCGTGAATATTTGGTAGGAAGCTCATCGCAGGAGCAACTATGACACCAGGTTGTAAACACTTTGCTTTAGTCTCAGACAGTTGTCAAGGAGAGGGATGGAGTCTGTAGCTCAGAAATGTTTGATGTGGGGTTTGAAAACACTGGCTTTAGTTTTCCTAATATTTAATTGGCCTGGCAGATGTGTGAAGTGATACATTGTGGAAAGATTTTATAATATTATTTATTCATGGGTTGTGGGTGTCGCTGGCTGGGCCAGCAGTTATCACCCACCCCTAATAGCCTTTTAGAAGGTGATAGCGAACTGCAGGTGGATGAATGAGGAGAGATAACACAACTTTAAAGGTGGTGAGAATAACAGAGAGACCTGGGGTGTTTGTGTGCAATCTTTGAAGTGAGCTGGACAGGTTAACAAACAGTTAACAAAGAAAATAGATTCCTAGGTTTTATTAATAGAGACACAGAGTCGAATAGTCAGGATGTTATATTACACCTATAGAAAAGACGAGATCGGCTCCACCTGGAGCATTGTGTCCAATACAGGGAACCACATTTTAGGAAGGACATGAGTCCATTGGAGAGGGGATAAAAGAGTTTTACTGGAATTTTTCCAGGGATGAGGGATTACAGTTATGTAGCTGGGATGGTTCAACTTAAAGCAGGGAAATGTAAAAGCAGATCTGATCGAGATGCGAAGCAGAAAGCAGAGAGTAGTGGAGAATATTTATTGTTCAGTCTGGAGGGAAGTATACAATGGCGTTCCCCTGTTCTGAAGAAGGGTCACTGACCTGAAACATTAACTCTACTTCTCTCTCCACAGATGCTCCCAGACCTGCTGTGTATTTCCAGAATTACTTGTACTTATTTCAGCTTTCCATCATCCTCAGTATTTTGCTTTTATTATCCCGATGGTCACTGTTGGGATCACTGTTGCAGTATGTTAATACAATGGGCTTGTGTACAGAGGGGATAATGTCAAGGTTTTGTGATGGGTGGAAACTCAGAAATGTTAATAAACAGTGAGAAGGATAGTAACAAACTTCAGGAGGACAGAGACTGACTGGTAAAATGGGCAGGAACATGGCAGATGTAATTTAACACAGTGAAGTGTGAAGTGAGACATGGGTAGGAAGTATGAGGAGAAACAATATAAAATAAATGGTACCATTATAAAGCGGGTGCAGGATTAGAGAGACCTGCGGCGTACACACACAGATCTTTGAAGGTAACATGTAGTGTCCTTGGTGTCAGAGAGAGAGTCACAGAGTAATAAAACTCATGAGGAAATGCTGATGTTTGCACATCATTGGTTAGGTCCCAGCTGGAGAATTGTGTCCAATTCTGATCACCACACTTTGATAAGGATGTCAAGGACTTACTGAAGATACAGAGGTGATCTACTAGAATGGTACCAGGGATCTGGGAATTCAGTTATGTGGAGAGATTGGAAAATCTGGGATTGTTCTCTTTGGAGCAATGAAGGGTAAGGGGTGATTTAATATATAATTCAAAATCATTAAGGGTTTTGATAGGGTAATTAATGTGAAACTGTTTCCAGTGTCAGGAAGTTCAGTATTAAGAAGACACAGATTGAAGGTAATTGACAAAGAACCAGAGGTGAAATGAGGAGAATTTTCTTACACAGCGAGTTGTGGGGATGTGGGATTCACTGCCTGAAAACATGGTGGAAGCAGATTCAATAATATCTTTCAAAAGGGAATTTAGCAAATACTTGAATAGGAAAAAAAGGAGACTGCGGAAAGTTGGGGGGGGGGGTTGTGGATGTTGGTGGTGGAATTCATTAAGTAGCTCATTCCAAGAGACAGAACTGAGACAATGGGCAGAATAGCCTCCTTTTGTACTGCATCAATCTCTGATTCTATGAGAAATAGACAGAGAGTGTAGAGAGCGAGTGAGGACATGCGTAAGTGGGAAAGGAAGATAGATATAGCGAGAAATCGGGTTTGCTTCGCTTTTCGGGTGTAGGGATTGTAATTCGTGATCTGCCCTTGCCTATTCATGTTGAGGCAGGTGACACACAAACTTCCTGCTGCCTTCTCATTTCTACGAATTCTATGTACCGCCGAGGGTGACACGCGGTGCTGTCTGTCTGCTGGGGCCTAAGGTTGTGTGAGGCTGGCTCGTGTTTCATCCAGGATACAGCTTTTAAAGACAGTCTGTTCCTCTTAAAGGGAGGTTGCACTGAATCACAGGAGGCTGCTGCTGACTGTGAAATGCCGCAATTAGAGACAAGGTAAATGGAATACTAGGACAGAGAGAGCGTTCTGCGGTTCACGGATGTGTTGCTGGAGGTCTTAGTCATGGAGGGTGACATGAGCAGACAGGCCATGTTCCCATGGGGTGGGGTGCAGACCCTCAAGAAATGCACTTCGAAGTGAATAGGAGCAGGTGGCCAGGGAGGTCAGTGCAAGAAGTCTGACCCCGAGGACCTGGCAGAAGAGCCAGAAGAAGTTAAATGAAATCACACGGGTGGTCAATGTCAGTGAATTCATCTCCACATGACATCTCCTGCCCTCAACACCAGTAACCTCTCACACTGCTCAATGAACCACACCCCCATCACTCACCCATCAGCTGTCCCCAACACTCAGGACCCACACCTAACATTCACATACTCCATCTCACCCTCACACACCTTCTACTGATACCAGCCTCACATCCACCTCTCCCTGCCTCCACATGCCTCCAGCTATTCAGCTATGACAGGCACATCACCCAAACACAGTGCATCACAATTAGTGACATTCTGTCCTCTATCTTACAGGACAAGGTGGCTCATAAACGCAGGGAGCAGCAGTGATCCGGTGGGGACCAGGCATAACTTGATCCCCTGAGACTGAGGGAGGAGATGATTCTCCACATCATGGGACCGGCTGTGACAGGGCCCGGAGCATGTGGCATCACCGAGAGCATTCAGGATGATGTTATGTTGCTGCCTGACGTTCCTTCTTAACTCCCACCTCCTCCTCATCCTACTGTCTGGGAAGATGTACAAGCTGCAGATGGTGGGACAATGGACCTCCTGCTTTCCATCCCATTCCCAATCCCTCACCACAACCCTCCCCTTCTGATTTTATACTTTCCAATGATAACCCAAAAATGCCAGCTTCCCAGTAACAGCAGCTCCAGGTGACAGAGAGAGAGAGAGAAGCAGCACAGCACTGATGTTGAAGCTCCATCACTTGGTCTGAAACTCATAGTCACCAAATCAAATACTTTCGCTTTGTGTACCTTAGAAGTTGGTATAGAGTCGGAATCTGCACGTGGTGAGTCACCGAGCACGAGTGAGCTGCAGCCAGGCCAGGGGGAAAGGATAGTTCATGTGTCAGAACACCGGAGGGCGAGGTCACAAAAAAGCTGGCTGATGGGTAACAGCAGCTCAGGCTGCTGCTGCCCATGTCGAGGTGTTGCAGTCCGAATCCGAGCCCTCAAAGCCCAGAGCTGCTCGAGGACGTCCTGCAAGGCCATATGCAGTCTCCCCAGTGAAAGTCAGCAGCCTTCCACCAGCCATGCTGCAGACACTGGGGAAACACTGTGTAGAATCCCTAGCAAAGTCGAGGGAACCCACAAGACAGTCATTAAGGGAATCCACAAGGGTGAATAGTTGCGTTGTGTTTGCATAATTGGATGTGTTGTTGGATAAAGATGTAAATGAACAGGTTTTTATTGCAGGATGGTGACCAAGCGGATGCTGTGATGGGGCATCTCAGATGGGGACAATGGTGGAGAATGGGGAATCCGTGGTGGGAAAGTGAAGTTGTCCTACGGCAACCGGAATCTTAGCAGGCAATCGCCGGCAGCCTGTCCGGGTGGAAGGCATCCAGGAAATATTCTGGAAATATCCTGGTTGGTTGGCGATGGATGGTGGGGTTTGAATTCCTTGGGGGTGAATCATGAGCCATGTAAAGACAGGGTAGTGATTCTCTCCGAGGAGCTACATTCTGATTCTCCCCAGAGTTCTGAAGTTTGTGGGAACAGAGGAGGAGGTGTCGGGCATCTTGCAAAGCATTAAGGTAAATAAGTCCCCAGGGCCTAATGGGATCTAATGCAGAATACTGAGGGAGGCAAGGGAAGAAATAGCTGGGGCCTTGACAGAAATCTTTGCATCCTCATTGACGATAGGTGATGTCCCAGAGGACTGAAGAATAGCAAATGTTGTTCCTTTGTTAAAGAAGGATAGCAAGGATAATCCAGGAAATTACAGGCCGGTGAGCCTTTGGTCAGTGGCAGGGAAATTATTAGAGAGGATTCTTCGGGGCAGTATTTACTTCCATTTGGAAACAAATTAACTTATTAGTAGCGAGAGGCAGCATGGTTTTGTGAAGGGGAGGTCGTGTCTCACTAACTTGATTGAGTTTTTTGAGGAAGTGGCGAAGATGATTGATAAAGGAAGGGCAGTGGATGTTGTCCAAACAGACTTCTTTAAAGCCTTTGACAAGGTCCCTCATGGCAGACTGGTGCAAAAGGTGAAGTCACACGCGATCAGAGGTGAGCTGGCAAGATGGATACAGAACTGGCTCGGTCATAGAAGACAGAGGGTATCAGTGGAAGGGCGCTTTTCTGAATGGAGGGCTGTGACTAGTGGTGTTCCGCAGGGATCAGTGCTGGGACCTTTGCTGTTTGTAGTACATATAAATGATTTGGAGGAAAATGTAGCTGGTCTGATTAGTAAGTTTGTGGACAGCAAAAAGCTTGGTGGAGTTGCGGATTCTGATGAGGATTGTCAGAGGATACAGCAGGATATGGATCGGTTGGAGACTAGGGCGGAGAAATGGCAGATGGAGTTTTTCCAGACTCTTGCTGGCACGAGAGTGTCAATATAAATTTGCGTTTACATTTCCGGACAACTGTACACCTGGATGTGTCTCCCCCAGGGATTACATGATGGTCCGACAACATTCCACCAGTGGTTGGACATAGATCCGGTGTTACAGGTGCCGGACCCACCCCTACCCTTTGCCCTCGATGTCGCTACCACAGATACCACCTTATCAGCGGTATTCCTTCAGAAGAAACATGGCCGATTCTGCCGAGTGGAATACGCATCACACTTGTTAACATCAGTAGAAAGGGCCTTTACAATGTGTGAACAAGATTTGCTGGCCGTCTTCTGGGTGATTCAAAATGTTACTTATATTGTCAGCCTCAGCCCTGTTACTATCCTAACTGAACACGCACCCTTCCAGTTGTTACTGGATGGAAGCTAAAGGACGGTAATGTTATATTGTCAGCCTCAGCCCCGTTACTATCCTAACTGAACACACACACTTCCAGTTGTGACTGGATGGACGGTTGAAGGACGGTAATGTTATATTGTCAGCCTCAGCCCCGTTACTATCCTAACTGAACACACACACTTCCAGTTGTGACTGGATGGAAGCTAAAGGACGGTAATGTTATATTGTCAGCCTCAGCCCTGTTACTATCCTAACTGAACACACACCCTTCCAGTTGTTACTGGATGGACGGCTGAAGGACGGTAATGTTATATTGTCAGCCTCAGCCCCGTTACTATCCTAACTGAACACACACCCTTCCAGTTGTGACTGGATGGAAGCTAAAGGACGGTAATGTTATATTGTCAGCCTCAGCCCCGTTACTATCCTAACTGAACACACACCCTTCCAGTTGTGACTGGATGGACGGCTGAAGGACGGTAATGTTATATTGTCAGCCTCAGCCCTGTTACTATCCAAACTGAACAGACACCCTTCCAGTTGTGACTGGATGGATTACTGAAGGACGGTAATGTTATATTGTCAGCCTCAGCCCTGTTACTATCCTAACTGAACACACACCCTTCCAGTTGTGACTGGATGGACGGCTGAAGGACGGTAATGTTATATTGTCAGCCTCAGCCCCGTTACTATCCTAACTGAACACACACCCTTCCAGTTGTTAGTGGATGGACGGTTGAAGGACGGTAATGTTATATTGTCAGCCGCAGCCCTGTTCTATCCTAACTGAACACACAACCTTCCAGTTGTTAGTGAATGGATGGTTGAAGGACGGTAATGTTATATTGTCAGCCTCAGCCCCGTTACTATCCTAACTGAACACACAACCTTCCAGTTGTTAGTGAATGGATGGTTGAAGGACGGTAATGTTATATTGTCAGCTTCAGCCCCGTTACTATCCTAACTGAACACACACCCTTCCAGTTGTTAGTGGATGGACGGTTGAAGGACGGTAATGTTATATTGTCAGCCGCAGCCCTGTTCTATCCTAACTGAACACACACCCTTCCAGTTGTTACTGGATGGACGGTTGAAGGACGGTAATGTTATATTGTCAGCCTCAGCCCTGTTACTATCCTAACTGAACACACACCCTTCCAGTTGTTACTGGATGGACGGTTGAAGGACGGTAATGTTATATTGTCAGCCTCAGCCTTGTTACTATCCTAACTGAACACACACCCTTCCAGTTGTTACTGGATGGACGGTTGAAGGACGTTAATGTTATATTGTCACCCTCAGCCCCGTTACTATCCTAACTGAACACACACGCTTCCAGTTGTTACTGGATGGACGGTTGAAGGACGGTAATGTTATATTGTCAGCCTCAGCCCTGTTACTATCCTAACTGAACACACACCCTTCCAGTTGTTACTGGATGGACGGTTGAAGGACGGTAATGTTATATTGTCAGCCTCAGCCCTGTTACTGTCCTAACTGAACACACACCCTTGCACTTGTTAGTGGATGGTTGACTGAAGGACGGTAATGTTAGTCAGAATCACATTGCTCGGTGGACCTTGCTCTTGCAAGGTAGATATATTTCAGTAAAAAAGGAAAATACTTTGACATGCTTGGCATACAATTTAATCTACCAGGCTGAACCCCATGAGTGTCAGGTTTTGACAGAAAAGGCCGTCAAGGGACATTTTGTGTCAAAATCAGTGCGGGGCGGGAGTGTCCAACGGAAGAAAACAGAAATCAAACCAGCACTCAACATTTTTGTTGACGGTTCATCTGCAGTGGAGGATGGGATTAGGCAGGCAAAGTGCGGATTACAAATACAGGATCATAATGGAAAACCTATCAAAGACATTGCCTTACAGTTACTGGCGAGTTTAAGTGTGCAGCATGCCGAACGAGCTGCAGTCACTTTGTGGTGACACAACCACATGTTTCCCCCACTGATTGATATAAATTCTGACAGTATGTACGTGTGTAACTGTTTGACCGAGTACCTACCTCTGTGGGAAGCGAGAGGTTTTGTGTCAGCAGATGGCAAACCTTTTCCATCTGTCCTATTACTGCAGAGAATAGTAGATGCAGCGAGGAGAGGATTACAGAAAATACTATGATATATTGACCTATGTTGTGAAAATTGGAAAGGAGATAATTGGGACAACTTTGTCTAAGTGTCGTCTGGAAAACCAGGTGGTCATATGTCCTTCCCCTATATATATATATATACATACATATAAAACAGCAGAATCAAAATGTGGATTTAATACCACTGTAAATTGCACCATGGAAACTAGGAAGGCATTATCAGGTTAACCCATGTGGCCTATAAGGCAAAGGGGAGATATTGCTTAACCACCACAATGAAGAAGTACCAGTATGGACATAACCGGATTTGTCTGGTGAGCAACAGTACGTCGCTTGTCAACCCACAAATACCAACTTGAGTAGAGAAGACGGAGTTGGTCGGCATACATAAAAGAAAGACAGAAACGATAATTGTTACAGAAAGTATTAAGGACGACTTGATAAATTACCTTCGGGAACATAAATATACTATTCAGCCATTGCCCATACGTTTGGGTCAAGAGAGGCAGCAACGAAAAGCCATTGCTGTAGTGTACTACAATCTGGAACAACAGTGGAAGATGATACAAGTTCAGATTGATGAGATAAATGATTCTACCTGGTGGGAGGACTTATGGAACTGGGGGTCAAACGTGAAGATACACCCTGGTTTAGAAATATCTCCCATGTCCTGATAGTCGTTTCGGGTGTCATGGTGATATATGTGACATACTTAATTCGGAAACTTAAGAAATTGATTAAGGAATGTGAGAGGATGTATGAACACAGGTTGGACAGCTACCTCAAAGGCAATCAGTATTCGAAGTTGCTCCATCAAAATATTGACAATTAATTATGTAACACGAGGGTAATTGTATAACTATTGGTAGATACTTAAAATGAATGAATGAATGACAAATGTATTCTAAAAGTCAAATTGCGACTGCGTAATGCTCGCACTAGTGATTAATTATGTAACAACGATGTTAACATTGTGCTTTCTTTAACATTTCACTGCTTATGATCTTGCATTAACAATGAAATTATAATTGCAGAAGTGTACTACCAAAGAGACATGAGAGTGTGATCCCTTGGTCATAGCCCTGTATGATCAGAGGGGGAAGGGGGTGATGGTGTAGTGGTGGGTGTAGACTCAGTAAAAACACATAAGAACGTAATTGAAACAATGAAGCTCGTCACACAACAATACACAACGTTTTGAAACATAGAGGGGCTGGTTAGAAGGAGCACAGCAAACAGATGGTCAAGGAATTGTAGACCATACAGAAAAGCAGGCTGAAACAAGAGAGAGATTCTACCAGACAGTGTCCCTGCACAAACCAGATAAAGGAGTTTCTATTGGCATGAGGTCGGATTAGACTCACAGTAGACAATGGCTGAAAATGGTGACAGCACGAGAACCCCGAGGAAGGACACTCAAGAAAGTTCCCTGAGTCATGGACTCAGAGAATAGAAAGGCAGCTGCCATTCTGAGACTGATCACCTCGTGTCTTGGGGTAGTATAACATGCAAGTAGTGAGTGCTTGTACCTGATGATTTAATGTGTGAATAAACATTGATATACCTTCCACCAGTCCGATTCTGTGAATTCTTCAAGAGTAAGTGCAGATTAGGCACAGCAACAATCTGATAGCTCTATACAAGGTCTTACCAGGAACATAAACACAAGCAACGCCTAGAGAGAAAATTACACGACCAGTAACAAAATTAGCAATGCTTTGTCGAGTTTACAGCCTTTATCAAAGACTCACCAGGACTAACAACAGCAGCAAAGAGGGATGAGAAAATGACAGGGGCAGTAATTCAGTTAAACACGGTTCATAGAATTAATAGCTGGATAAAGAGTCTTACCAGGCACACCAATAATAGCGAGGATGGGATAGTAAATATATTGAATAACCTGAAGAGCTAAAAAGATCCGATAGTCTAATGAGAACCAGTCATAATATGTGGAAAGATCGTCAAATTGCCAGATGAAACTCCTGTCCATTGTTGAAACATTCCAATCTATTGTTTTCAGATTCTGACCCATTGTTGTAACATTCCCATCTATTGTTCTCAGATTCTGACCCATTGTTGAAACATTCCCATCTATTGTTCTCAGATTCTGACCCATTTTTGTAACATTCCAATCTATTGTTCTCAGATTCTGATCTATCCTCTCCCTCTGTCTGGAGCTGTTGGTCCCTCTTACTGCCGGGTTTGATGCTCCTGTTGGCACTATGTGATAATACATTGAAATGACTCCCATATTAATAGAAGTTGGAAACCCTCCAGTGAAACAATTAGGGTCTGTGGAGACTGACATTAATACCAGTCACTAAACAAACAGTTTCAGTTAACCCCTTTCAGTCCAGCACTGTTTGTACCACAATAAAGTAGAACATTTATCCGGTCTGGATGGGATGTATGAAAGATGCTGAGGGAAGGAAAGGTGGGAATAGCGGAGGCACTGAACAGAATTTTTCAATCCTCCTTGGATATGCGAGTTGTGACAGAGGTCTGGAGGGTTGTAAATGTTACACCCTACTTGAAAAAAAGGAGCGATTGAGTAAACACTGTATTTACTGACCAGACAGTTCAATGTCACTGATGGGGAAATTTCATAACCCAGGACAAATATATTCATTGCTTTGAAAAACATGGAATAATAAATAGACAGTAGTAGGGATATGGTGATGAAAAAGCATGTCTGGCAAACCTCAACAACGACTTATATTTATATATTGCTTTTAATGTTATAAAACATCCCAAAGTGCTTCTCAGGATCATTACGAAGCAAAGTATGACACTGAGACACAACATGAGATATTAGATCAGATGGCCAACAGCTTGAACAAAGAGATAGGTTTTAAGGAGTACCTGAAAGGAGGAAAGCGAGACGGAAAGGTGGTGACCGTAGCGGAGTGGTAATATTACCAAAATTGTAATGCTGAGGCTCAGGCTGATTCTTGGAGGACATGGGTTCAAATCCCACCGTGGTAACTGGTGCAATTTAAAATTCAATATGAGCTAAAATTCAATTAATTAATAAAAATCTGCATTTGAAAACTATTCTCAGCAATGGTGCCATGATGCTATCATTGATCGTCATAAAAAAAAACAGCCTGGCTTACTGATGTTCTTCAGCAATGGAAATCTGCCATCCTTATACGGTCTGACCTCCATGTGACTCCAGATCCACAACAATGTGGTTGACTCTAAACTGAATTCTGAAAGGTCCAGCAAACCACTCAGTCATCAAGGGCAATTAGGGATGGGCAAAAAATGCTGGCCTTGTCAGTGACACCCACATCCCATGAACGAATGAAAAAAAAAACAGTGCAGTGAGGATATTCCAGAACATTGGTCCTAGGCAGCTGAAGACCTAGTCGCCAGTGGTGCAGTGATTAAAATCCGGGTGCACTAGAGGCCGGAATTAGAGGAGTACATATATCTCGGTGGGTTGTGGAGGTGGAGGAGATTACAGAGATATGGGGCGGGGGGCGAGGCCATGGAGGGATCGGAAAACAAGGATAAGAATTTTAAAATCAAGACATTACTTGACTGGGAGCCAATGTCAGTCAGTGATAGATGAACGGGACTTGGTGTGAGCTAAGACATGGGCAGCAGAGTTTTGGATGACCTCAAGTTTACAGAGAGTAGAATGTGGGAGATCAGCAAGGAGTGAGTTGGAATAATCACATCTAGAGGTGACGAATGCAGGAATGAGGTTTCAGCAGCAGATGGGCTGAGACAGGGGTGAAGTCGGGTGACGTTACTGAGGTGGAAATAGGCGGTTGTAATGATATCCTGAAAATGAGGTTAAAGATCGTTTTGGGTGAAATGTGACACCAAGGATGTAAACATACTGTCTGCATCTCAGACTGTCACCAGGAAGAGGGATGGAATCAATAGCAAGGGAACAGAGTTGGAGTGGGGAGTGAAAACAATGGCATCAGTCTTCCCAATATTTAACTGGAGGAAATTTCTGCTCATCTAGCACTGGATGTCGGATAAGCAGTCTGATAATTTAACAACAGTGGAGGAGTGGAGAGAGGTAGTGCTGAGGTAAACTTGATGGAGTTCTTTGATAAAACAATGGAGAGGGTTGATGAGGGTGGTGTGATTGAAGTTATATATATGGACTTTCAAAAGGTGTTTGATCAAGTGTCATTCAATGGACAGGTTAGGAAAACTGAACCTTATGGATGAAAGGGACAGTGACAGTGTGGATATAACATTGACGAAGGAACAGTAAACAGAGAGAAGTGGTGAAAGGTTGTTGTTCAGACTCGATAGGACCTGTATAACTGAAATATAAACACCCGACATTTGTGTTCTATTCCGCTCGCAATAAATGATAATATTTTATTAGTTTTCCTAATTACTTGCTGAACCTGCAGACTAACCTTATACAATTCATGCAGCAGGATACACATATCCCTCTGCAACTCTGACTTCTGCAATCCATCACCATTCAGATAATATGATCAGTTTTTATTCTCACTGTCCAAATGGATTAGGAGACAGAGAGAGTTTACACTCGATCAAACGTGTGTGTGTTCATCGCTAAGAGTTGCGGGGCGGAGCGTGGGTCGGGGAACTTTAAGAGAGTTTTGAATAAGTAAAGCCAGAAATACAATGAAATTAGCATATCACAGGAAATTGTCAATTGAACCGGTAAATGTTAGAAATGTAACAGTCTTTGAGCAAGTGAAAGAGGGGAAGGGGAAGAGGAACAAGAAGGAAGGATTGTGATGGGACGGAGAGGGGAGAGTTTAAATGACAGACTGTTACATTTCTAACGTTTTCCAGTTCTGATGAAGGGACACAGATCTGAAACATTAACTCTGTTTCTCTCTGCACAGATGCTGCCAGACTTGCTGAGTATTTCTGGCACTTTCTGTTCTCATTTCAGATTTCCAGCAACCGCAGTATTTTGTTTTTATTTTAGTATTTAATTCACTGTCACTTCTATTCCAGGAATGCCTACCTTAAAGACGTTCTGCTCTTCTCTTCCAGAGCTTAGGGCCTCGGCAGCCGAAGGTACGGCCATCAATGGTAGAGTAATTAAACTCGGAGATGCTCAAGAGTCCAGAGTTATATGACGTCTCAGTGCTGCAGTGGAAGCTCAGACTGAAGTCATGAGATCCATAACAAAAACAAGAAATGCTGGAATCACTCAGCAGGTCTGGCAGCATCTGTGGAAAGAGAAGCACAGTTAACATTTCGGGTCAGTGACCCTTCTTCGGAAGGGTCCTACTTTTCCGAAGAAGGGTCACTGACCCGAAACGTTAACTCTGCTTCTCTTTCCACAGATGCTGCCAGACCTGCTGAGTGATTCCAGCATTTCTTGTTTTTGTTTCAGATTTCCAGCATCTGCAGTATTTGGCTTTTATGTCATGAGATCCATGCTTGCTGCCATGCAGGATCAGACTGCTGTCAACATGGCTGTGGATCTCAGTGTTCAAAGGGGTTTGCAGGGTCTCACAGCAGTCCAGCAATCTGTGATCCAGTAGATTACTCGGATTGATGAACTGTCGCCCCGTGGGACTGACAGTGTCTCCATGGAGCATGAACCTGCTGTCCTCTCTCAGGATGACAGTATTTGTTCTCCCTTCACTGCCACTCCACCAGTGTACTTGCTGTTACCCTTCAGACATCCCAGGCTACTGCTGCCCATGTCGAGGTGGTGCAGTCCGACGCCCAGTCCTCAAAGCCCAAAGCTGCTCGAGGACGTCCTGCAAGGCCACCTGGAGTCTCCCCCAGGGAAAGTCAGCAGCCCTCCATCAGCCATGCTGCAGTCATTGGAGAAACACTGTGTAGGAGCACTAGTCAAGTCGAGGGAACCCACAAGACAGGCACTAAGAGAATACACAGGGGTGCATAGTTCAGTTTTGTTTGTATAATTGGATGTGCTGTAGGATAAAGATGTCAAAGTAAATAATTTTGTTGGTGTTTTTTATTGCAGGATGGTGAGCAAGGGGACAATGTGATGGGGCGTCTCAGATTGGTGGAATAATGGAGAATGGGGGATCCATGGTGGGAAAGAGATGTTGTCCTATGGGAAACAGAATATTAGCAGGGTCTCTCCGACGGTCTTTCTGGGTCGAAGGCATCCAGGAAATATCCTCCCTGCCTCCTCCTCCTCCTCCTGAGGTAGCCTCCGGATTCCTGGTTCCCATGCCTGTGTCCTCATGATGGTGATGATATGAAGGGTGCAGCAGAACACCATGAACTTGGACACCTGCTCCAGTGTGGACTGGAGGGCTCCCTCTGGCGATTCGGACAGTGGATGCATTACTTCATCACACTGATGCTCTGTTCCACCATGTTCCTGGTGACTTCATTGTTCACATTATACACATGTTAATTGTGTGAGGTTGGGTGGTGGTGGGAGGAGGTTTGGGGGAGTAGAAACATGAGCTGTGTCTGGAGAGGGGGGTTACATTTGTCTCCGAGGAGCCACATTCTGGTTCTGCATGGGGGCCCGATGTGTCGGGACGGGCTGGCTGCTTCAGAATGAAGGGATGGTGGCTGCTGCCAGGATGGTGGACATTCACCAACATGATGTACTGGGCATGCTCACACACCAACTGTACATTAATGGAGTGAGAGTTCTTCCAGTTCCTGTACCTCTCCCCGTTGACATGGGGACACCGCAGAGACATCTCAAAAAACAGGAATGCAGCTATCCTCACAAAGCCAGGGGTCCCCTTATCCTGTTTCTCCCCGCTGAGGGAGAAAAAGGTGTATTAACTTCACCCAACATAGATGGCCTCTCTCACCTAGCGGATACATCAATGGACAGCACACATTCCTCACAACTACAGGCCAGATAGTCCAACATCAGTGGTGGGAAAGGGTTTAGAACAATTATCAGGGATAAAACCACAAGCATTTGAGAGGTTTGAGTTACTTCAGGATAGCCAGCATAGATTTACAAAAGGAAAGTGATGCTTGACTAATCTAATTGCACTTTTGATGATGTAACAGAGAAGGTTGATGAAGGGAATGTGATGGAGGTTGTCTAGATTGGTTTGAACAATGTGTTTGATAAAGTGCCACAGAAAAGGTTAATTACCAACATTGAGTCAAATGGAATGGGAGGGTCAGTGTCCAATTGGATAAAAAAATGGTTTACATAGAGAAAACAGTGTGTCATAGTAAATGGGAGTTTTTCAGACTGAAAGGTGTGAGACAGTGGGTCTTCCCCCAGGGCCAGTGCTCGGGCCACTGTTTAATTTTGCTGTGTATAAATGACTTGGATCTTGGAATACAGAGTAGAATTTCAAAATCCGCCTCTGATACCAAACATGGAGCTGTGACAAACAGTGAGTATGTTCAGAACCACCTGCAAAAGGACATAGATACTGATTGGAATGAGCAGACGAGTGGCAGATGAAAGTGTGAGACAAGTGTGAGGTGATGCATTTTGTCAGAAAGGATAGGAAGGCAATATAGACTTAATAACAATGTTCTAAACAGTGTGCAGGAACAGAGAGACCTGTGGGTGTATGAATATCCATCGTTTAAGGTGGCAGGACATATTGAGAGATTGGATAGTAAAATACATATAATCTTGGACTTCATACACAGAGGCATTGAGTTCAAAAGCAGAGAAGTTATGATGAATGTTTATAAATCTCTGGTTAGGTCTCAGCTGGACTACTGTGTCCAATTCTGGTCACCACACTTCAGAAAGATTATGAAGGTCCTTGGTGCTGAGGAGATTTAACAGGATGGTTCCAGGGATGGTGGATTTTAGTTCCAAGGTTAGGTTACAACATTATGACAGGTTTAGATAATTTAGACAATGAAAAAGTGTTCCCATTAACTGATGGAAGAAAGTCTAGGGACACAGATTGAAGGTTCTGGACAAGAGATGCAGGAGCAATATGAGGAAGAATGTTTTTCTTTATGCAGCGGGTGTTCATGATCTGGAACTCACTGCCCACAAGTGCGTTAGAAGCAGAGACAATCATTGATTTCAAATGAAAGCTGGTGGAGACCTGAAGGAAATGAATTTGCTACAGGGATTGAGTGGGGGAGTGGGACTGACAGGATTGCTCCATGGAGAGCCAGCATGGATATGATGGGATGAATGGCCTCCTTCTATGTCCTAAATGACTCTATCAGTCTCTGTGACTCGATGTTGGATACGTCTCCTGCTCTTGTCTCGAAAGATCCAGATACAAAGAAGTTCAATTAAACTGTGACCTTAACATCCACTGACAGCTCCGTCCTCACCCTGGTGTGAGGCTCTAGGTCGTGTTACAGGAGGTGACACAGCTCTGTGACCACCTCCTAATTGAATCAGAGTCACCTCACACACTGCTCCTGGGTTAGGTGTAGGTAGGAAAAGTGCTCTTGGAAAACCCGGGGTTGGTAGGGCAGAGCCCCTTCCTCATCCATTCTTTCAGAGCATCCCCTCTCTGCAGCCTCTGCTCCATTTGTTGGTCATGTTACAGACCCAGAGACACTGTAACTACTGTCCCTATACCTTGTCCAGAGTTATAGAACATAGAACATAGAACATTGCAGCGCAGTACAGGCCCTTTAGCCCTCGATGTTGCGCCGACCTGTGAAACCATCTGACCTACACTATTCCAGTTTCATCCATAGGTCTATCCAATGACCACTTAAATGCCCTTAAATTTGGCGAGTCGACTACTGTTGCAGGCAGGGCGTTCCACGCCCCTACTGTTGGGTCAACAAATTCTCTGTCCTCCCTGAAGGTCTGCAGCAGCTCACAACACAACCTCCAGAAAACTGTAAGATGGATACCTGGTCTTTTTAAATAACACTGGAGGGGGTTCCTCGTGCTGCTGAATGTATGTTCAGCTGAGAGTGACTGACACAGGCGGTCAGTGGACATGCACAGACCAAGTTTCAAAGACGTCCATCAAAGATGCTGGAATGGCTGATTGACACCATATTCAGACCCTTCCTCACACTACAGACGCACACATGTTACACCCACGTTATCACCCCGGACAGCCTGGGTGTCCTGTACAATGTGCTGGATGTGACCGGCAGTGCAGCTCACACCATTTTATGGATCCGAACTTCCACAGCACCAGTGGAGCTGGAGAGATGAAATGTGTGGTCAGGGAGTGAGACAGAGGGAAAGAAACTCACTTTTAAAAGGGAATTAGAAAAAGACTTTAAGATGAACAAGCTTCAGGAATATTGGAAATGGACAGGGGATTGGGATAATCAGAGGGGTGAGGACATGAGGGATTTGATCATACGAGTGAGAATATTAAAATTGAGGTGTTACTGGACCAAGAGCCAATGTAGATCAGTGAGCACAGGAATGTTGGGTGAACAGAATTTAGTGTAAATTAGAAGGTGACAGCAGAGTTTTGGATGACCACAGGTTTACAGAGAGTAGGTTATGGGAGAGCAGCCAGGAGTGAGTTAGAATAGTTAAGTCTCGAGGTAACAGTCAAGTCTTCCAACCAAAATGGACAGTTTGATCTTTTCCCACATTATACTCCATTTGCCAGTTCTTTGACCACTCATTTAACCTTTCCTAATCCCTTTGTAGCCTCCTTATGTCCTCTTCAGAACTTACCTTCTTACCAATCTTGGAGTCATTAGCAAATTTCGAAAGCATACCTTCGGTCTATTCATCAAAGTTTTTTTGTATCAATTGTAAAAAGTTGAGGCCCCAGCACTGATCATGGTGGCACACCACTTGCCGCAGCTTGCGAACCAGAAAGTAACCCATTTATACCTACTCTGTTTCCTGTTAGCTAGCCTATCCTCTATCCATGCCAATTATGTTACCCCCTACACTATGGCATTTTATTTACAACAATGACGTTTGATGTGGTACGTTATCAAATGCCTTCTGTAATTCTAAGTGCAGTAAATCCACCAGTTCCCCTTTATCCATAGTACATGTTACTTCTTCAAAGAACTCCAGTATATTGGTTCAACATGATTTCCCTTTCACAAAACCATGTTGACTCTGCCTGATCACCTTGATTTTTTTCTACGTGCCCTGCTATAACGTCTTTAATAATAGCTTCTAACATTTGATCCATAACTGAAAGCCATTCTCACCTGCCACAGGTCGTATGTACACAATGTCTCTTCTGATGTTGTGCTGGATTTGAACTGTTACTCCTCAATAGAGTCATAGAATTATAGAGATATACAGCACAGAAACAGGACCTTCAGCCCATTGTGTCTGTGCTGGCCATCAAGCACCGAACTATTCTAATCCCAATTCCCAGCATTTGGCCTTTAGCCTTGTATGCTATGGCGTTTCATGTGCTCATCTAAATACTTCTGAAATGTTGTGAGGGTAGCTGCCCGGACCATCTCTTAAGGCAGTGTGTTCCAGATTCGAACCACCCTCTGGGTGAAAATTATTTTCCTCAAATCCCTTCTAAACCTCCTGCCTCTTACCTTAAATCTATTCCCCCTGGTTATTGACCCGTCCACTGAGGGAAAAAAGATTCTTCATATCTACCTATCAATGCCCCTCATTATGTTGTATACCTCAAAAATGACACCCCTCATCCTTTTCTGCTCTAAGGAAAACAACCCGAGCCTTTTCTGTCGCTCTTCACAGCTGAAATGCTCCAGCCCAGGCAACATCCTGGTGAATCTATTCTGCACCCTCTCCTTTGCAATCACCTCCTTTCTATAGTGTGGCAACCACAACTATACACAGTACTCCAGTTGTGGCCTAACTGGTGTTTTATACTGCTCCATCATAACCTCCCTACTCTTATATTCTACGCCTCGGCTAATAAAGGAAGGTGTCCCATACGTCTTCCTGACCGCATTGTCTACCTGTGCTGCTGCCTTCAGTGATCAATGGACAAGTACACCTAGGTCCCTCTGACCTTCAGTACTTCCTAGGGTCCTACCATCCATTGTATATTTCCTTGTATTGTTCGCCCCCCTCAAATGTATCACCTCACACTTCTCAGTATTAAATTCCATTTGCCACTCCTCTGCCCATCTTACCAGCCCATCTATATCGTCCTGTAATCTAAGGCTTTCCTCCTCACTATTTACAACACCACCAATTTTCGTGTCAGCTGCGAACTTACTGATCAGTCCTCCTATATTCACGTCTAAATCATTAATGTACACTACAAACAGCAAGAGTCCCAGCACCGATCCCTGCAGTACACCACTTGTCACAGGCTTCCACTCGCAAAAACAACCCTTGACCATCACCCTCTGCCTCCCACCGCTAAGCCAATTTTGGATCCAATTTGCCAAATCGCCCTGGATCCCATGGGCTCTTACCTTCTTAACAAATCTCCCATGCGGGACCCTATCAAAAGCCTTACTGAAGTCCATATAGACTACTGCTTTACCCTCCTTTACACCCCTAGTCACTGCCTCGAAAATAATCAATCAATTTAGTTAGACACGAACTCCCCTTGACAAAGCCATGCTGACTATTCCTGATTAATCCCTGCCTCTCCACGTCCGGTCCCTCCGAATTTTTTCCAATGGTTTCCCTGCAAAAAATTGCTTGTGACCCTTCGACCTCCTTTCTGTTAATCTGTGACCCTCGATCAGATCTTACAGTGGTGTAGGAGTGGCAACAGAGTTCCTGCCTCCCTTTTATATGATTTTTCAGGGTGGAAGATGAAGAGATGAAATGTGTGGTCAGGGATAGAGACAGGGGGAAAGAAACCCACCTTTATAAAGGGAATTAGCAAAAGAATTTAAGATGAACAAGTTTCAGGAATATTGGAAATGGACAGGGGATTGAGATAATCAGAAGGACGAGGACATGGAGGGATTTGATCTCATGGTTGGAATATTAAAATTGAGGTGTTACTGAACCAAGAGCCAATGTAGGTCAGTGAGCACAGGGATGTTGGGTGAACAGAATTTGGTGTAAATTAGAAGATGGCAGCAGAGTTTTGGAAGACCACAAGGGACAAGGTTACAGAGAGTAGAATGTGGGAAACAAGCCAGCAGTGTGCTGGAATAGTCAAATCTCGAGGTAACTAAGGCATGGATGAGGTTTTCAGCAGCCGATGAGCTCAGCTCTCTCCTTCTCTCTTTCTCTATCTCTCCCTCTCTCTCTCTGTCGCCCTCACTTGCTCTATCCCACGCTCAGAATCTTCAATGTTTCAATCAAGTCGCCCCTTACTCTTCTAAACTCCAGCTGATATAAGCCTAGCCTGTCCGGCCTTTCCTCATAAGACAGTCCGCCCATATTCATCTAATAAACCTTCTCTGAACTGCTTGCAACGCATTTACATGTTTCCTTAAATAAGGAGACCAGTACTGAACACAGAATTCCAGATAATGTCTCACCAATGCCCTCCCTACCTTTGTATTCAATTCCACTCACAATAAATGATAACATTATATTAGCTTTCCTAACTACTTTCTGAACCGACATACTAACCTTATGCAATTCATACACCAGGACACCCAGATACTCCTGCATCTCAGAGTTCTGCAATCCCTCACCATTCAGATAATATGCTTTGTTTAATTTCATTATTACTACCAATATGGACAATTACACATTTCCCCACATTCCACTCCATTTCCCAGATCTTTGCCTTCTCACTCAATCTATCTATGTCCGTTTGCAGCCGCCTTATGTCCTCTTCAGAACTTTGTTTCATCAACAGATTTACCAACCACACCTTCGGTCCTTTCATCTAATTCATTTAAACAAACTGTACAACGTTGAGGCCCCAGCACTGATACCTATGGCACCCCACTCGTTACATCCTGCCAACCAGAAAATTACCCATTTATGCCTGCTCTCTGTTTCCTGTTAGCTAACCAAACGTCTATCCATGGCAATGTGTTACCCCCTACACCATGAGCTTTTATTTTTCGCAATAACCTTTGATGTGGCACCTTATCAAATGCCTTCTGGAAATCTAGTACAGTGCATCCACCAGTTCCCCTTTATCCACAGCACATGTTACTTCTTCAAAGAACTCCAGTTAATTCATTAAACGTAATTTCCCTTTCACAAAACCATGTTGACTTTGCCTAATCACCTTGAATTTTTCGACCTGCCCTGCTATTACATCTTTAATAATAGCTTCTAAAAAACTAATTCACAGCCAGAAAGCCTTTCTCGTATGTCACAGATTGTTTCTCTACTGTGTTTATTCTGATTTTGTGCTGTATTTGAACTGTCACTCCTCAATAAACTGCTTGTGACCCTTTGACCTGCTTTTTGGGTGATCTCTGACCCTATATCAGACCTTACAGTGGTGTAGGAGACGGAACACAGACATCAGGATGATCGGCTTGGTTTACTTGGTTTGTGAAAAATAGTAAACTCAGTTGAGTGATGAATGAGGAGGAGATTTGGCAACAAAAAGAGTTTACACTCAATCAAACGTGTGTGTTCATCACTAAGAGCGTGGGTGGGGGGGGAGGACTTTCAGAGAGTTTTGAATAAAAAAAGCCAGAAATACAATCTCACTCGCATATCACAGGAAATAGTCAATTGATAACCTGGTAGAGAAGAAAAACAGGCACGCCTGGGGAGACGGACATACTAAGGATTTTCGAGGTGTATGATGGGAATTACGATTTTATTCTCAATGGAATATCTGAGGATGTCCAGAAATACAAATTTAAGCAAAAAAAAGGGCTGAGATAAGTTGGTCAATGGGGCACATTAGAATTAGAATTAGAATTAGAATATTACAGCGCAGTACAGGCCCTTCGGCCCTCGATGTTGCGCCGATCATCTGACCTACACTATTCCATTTACATCCATATGTCTATCCAATGACCACTTAAATGCCCTTAAAGTTGGCGAGTCTACTACTGTTGCAGGCAGGGCGTCTGTGTACCTGAACAGAAAGTGCCGGAAATACTCAGTGGGTCTGGCAGCATCGGTGCAGAGAGAAACAGAGTTAATGTTTCAGATCTGTGACCCTTCATCAGAACTGGTAAACGTTAGAAATGTTGATGTACAAGCTGGAGATAGTGAGACCATGGACCTCCTGCTTTCCATACCACCCCCAATCCTTCACCTCAAACCTCCCCTTCTGATTTTATACTTTTCAATGATAACCCAATACTACCAACTTCCCAGTCACAGCAGCTCCAGGAGACAGAAAGAGAGCAGCAAAAGATCACTAAAGCCCCATCACTTGGTCTGATGCTCACAGCCACCAGATCAAATACTTACAGTGCGTGTACCTTAGAGGCTGGTATAGAGTCAGAATCTGCATGTGGTGAGTCACCGAGCATGAGTGAGCTTCAGCCAGGCCAGGGGGAAAGGATAGTTCATGTGTCAGATCACCGGAGGGTGAGGTTACAAACGAGTTATAATACACAGGACTCAGATGTGAACATTGCTGGAGCTGCTGCCCATGTCGAGGTGGTGCAGTCTGAATCCGAGTCCTCAAGGCCTGGAGCAGCTCGAGGAAGTCCTGCAAGGGCATCTGCAGTCTCCCCAGTGAAAGTCAGCAGCCTTCCACCAGCCATGCTGCAGTCACTGGGAAACACTGTGTAGGAGCAGTAGGCAGGTTGAGGGAACCCACAAGACAGGGACTAAAGGAATACACAAGGGTGAATAGTTCAGTTTTGTTTGTATATTTGCATGTGTTGTTGGATAAAGACGATCATGAAAAACATTTTGTTGGTGTTTTTATTGCAGGATGGTTACCTCGGGGACGCTGTGATGGGGCATCTCAGATGGGTGTAATGGTGGAGAAGTGGTGGATCCATGGTGGGAAAGGGAAGTTGTCCTCTGGGAACTGGAATCTTCGCAGCGTCTCTACGACAGCCTGTCCGGGATGCAATCATCCAGGAAATATCCTCCCTGCCTCCTCCTCCTCCTACTGAGTTAGCCTGCGGATCCCTGGTGCCAAAGCCTGTGTCCTCATGATGGTGCTGATATGAAGTGTGCAGCAGAACACCATGAACGTGGACACCTGCTCCAGTATGTACTGGAGGACTCCCCACGAGCGGTTCAGACATCTGAAGCATTGCTTCACCTGGTGGTTTTGTGTGGAGGAGGGGAGTGTCTAGAGTTTAGAGGTCATGAGCCACATTCGGGTTCTGCATGGGGACCCGATGTGTTGGGACCGGCTGACTGCTTCAGAATGAAGGTACAGTGGCTGCTGCCAGGACAGTGGACATTTACCAAGATGATGTACTGGGCATGCTCACACACCAACTGTACATTAATGGAGTGAGAGCTGTATCAGTTCCTATACCTCTCCCCGTTGCCATGGGGACCCCGCAGAGACACCTAGACCATCAGGAATCCCGTTATCCTGACAAAGCCACGGGATCTCTCACCTGCTTCTCCCTGCTGAGAGAGCAGGCAGTATAATTCAGCTCACCCGACATAGATGGCCTCCGTCATACAGCAGATACATGAATGGACAACAGAGAGAGAGATAATGGATACGTCACCCGCTCTTGTCTGGAAAGATACAGATAAGAACATAATAACATAAGAAGTAGGAGCAGGAGTAGGCAATTCAGCCCCTCGAACCTCCTTCGCCATTCAATATGATCATGGCTGATCTCATCTCGGTCTCAACTCCACTTTCCTGCCCGTTCTCCATATCTCTTCAACCCATTACTAATTAAAAATCTGTCTATCGCCTCCTTAAAGTTACTCAATGTCCCGGCATCTATTGAATCCGGGTATTGAATCCCACAGACTCACGACACTTTCAGAGAAGAAATTTCTCTTCATCTCTATTTTAAATCCTTATCCCTTATCCTGAAACAATGACCTCTCATTCTAGGTTGCCCCTCAAGAGGGAACGTCTTCTCTGTGTCTACTTTGTCAATCCCCGGAACCATCTTCTCTACCTCAATTAGATCAACTCTCATTCTTCTAAACTCCATAGAGTAAAGGCATAAAGAGCTCAATCTCTCTTCATAAGACAAACCCCTCCTCCCTGGACTCTCTAGTGACTCTCCTCTGATCTGCCTCCAGTACAACTGCATCCATCCTCAAGTCAGGAGACTAAAACTATACACAATACTCCAGGTGCGGTCTCATTAATGCCTTGTACAGTTGCAGCAGCACTTTCCTACTTTTATATTCTATTCCATTAGCAAGAAATACCAAAATTCAATTTGCCTTCCTCTTCACCTGCTGTACCTGCAAACTAGCTTTCTGCGATTCATACACGAGGACAACCAGATCCTTCTGCACCGAAGCACTCAGAAGTTTATCTCCATTTAGATAATAATTTGCCTTTCTATTCTTCCGACCAAAATGGATAACCTTACACTTATCCACATTAAACTCCATCTGCCAAATTTTCGTTCATTCACCTAACCTATCCATATCAATTTGTAAATTTCTTATTTAGTTATTGCAACATACTATCCCACCTATTTTAGTGTCATCTGGAGATTTGGCTATAGTAACTTCTATCCTTGCATCCAAATCATAAATATATATTGTAAATAGCAGGGGCCAAGGACCAAATCCTGTGGTACCCCACCAGTTACATATTGCCAACCAGAAAAAGATCCATTTATCCCGACTCTCTGTTTTCTGTTGGTTAGCCAATCCTCTATCAAAGTTAATAAATTGCCCCTGAACTCATGAGATCTTACCTTCTGTATTCACCTTTTGTGCGGCACTTTATCAAATGTCTTCTGGAAATCCAGATATACTACATCTACAGGATCACCATTTTCCACTTTTCTTGTCACAGCTTCGATGAACACTAGCAAATTCGTCAAATAGGATTTACCCTTCATAAAACCATGCTGACTCTGATGGATTGCGTTTTGACTTTCTAAACGTCCTGTTATTACTTCCTTAATAATGGGTTCTAACAATTTCCCAACGATAGATGTTAGACTAACTGGTCTATAGTTTCCTACTTTCTGCCTCCCTCCCTTTTTGAATAAGGGCGTTATATTAGCTTTTTTCCAATCCACTGGAACCTTTCCCGCATCCAGCGAATTTTAGAATATTGTAACCAATGGATCCATTATCGCTGCTGCCACTTACTTTAAGAGACTCTGATGCAGGCCATCAGGCCCTGGGTACTTGTCTGCCTTCAATTCCAATAGTTTGCTCTGTACTTTTTACCTAGTAATGATGATTGTTCTAAATTCCTCTCTTTCTATAACCTCTGCATTACCTGTTACTATTTAGATGGTACTGGTGTCCTCCACCGTGAAAACTGAGGCAAAATACTGATTTAGTGTCTCCACCATTTCTGTGTTCCCCTCTATCAATTTCCCAGTCTCATCCTCCAAGGGATCAACATTCACTTTAGCCACTCTCTTACCTTTTATATACTTAAAGAAGTTTTTACTATCCGTTTTTATATTTTGCTCTAGTTTTCTTTCATAATTTATCTTTGCTCTTTTTATTACTTTTTTAGTAACCCTTTGTTGATCATTAAAAATTTCCCAATCTTCCAGCCTGCCACTGGCCTTTGCAATATGGTATGCCTTAGATTTTGTCTTTACGTTATCCTTAACTTCCTTGCTTAGCCATGGATGTTTTCCCCCCTCCTAGAATATTTCTTCCTCTCTGGAATATATTGTAGTTGGGAGGAATTGAATATCTCCTTAAACATCTGCCACTGCTCATCAACTGTCCTACCTTTTAGTCTTCCTGCCCAGTCCACTAGGGCTAAATCTGTACTCATGCCGATGTAATTACCTTTGTTTATGGATCTAATAGTTGGATACAGAGACTTACCAGGGCCACCAATAATAGCGAGGATGGGGTAGTAAACCGTTTGAATCATCTTCAGAGCATAATAGATCCGCGCTTCTAATGTCATCCGAAAATACTCAGCTGTAACCAGGCCAAACCAATAATACGTACTCCTGCTGTCCATTGCTGTAACATTCCAATCTATTGTTCCCAGATTCTGACCCATTGTTGGAACATTGAAATCTATTGTCCTCAGATTCTGACCCATTGTTGTAACATTCCAATCTATTGTCCTCAGATTCTGACCCATTGTTGGAACATTCCAATCTATTGTCCTCAGATTCTGACCCATTGTTGGAACATTCCAATCTATTGTCTTCAGTTTCTGACCCATTGTTGTAACATTCCAATCTATTGTTCTCAGATTTTGATCGATCGTCTTTCTCTCTCTCTCTCTCTTTCTGCAGCCACGGATCCCTGTTAGTGCCGGGGTTGATGCTCCCACTGACACTATGATTTAACACATTGAAAGGAGTCCCTTATTAATAGAAGAGGGAAACCCTCCAGTGACACAATTATAGTCCGTAGTGACTGACATTAATTACAGTCAATGAACAAACAAGTTCAGTTAATCTCTTTCAATCCAATACTTTTTGTACCACAATAGTGTAGAAGTGTTCCTCAGTCTAGATGGGAGATACGAGGTGAGTTGAGGGAGGGAATGGTGGAAAAAGCAGAGGCATTGGCTGGAAGCTTTCAATCCTCCTTGGATCTGGGAGTGATGACAGGGGACTGCAGGGTTGTCTATGTTACACCCTGCTTATAAAATGAGACATTAGATAAATCCTGTAGCTACTGACCAGTCAGTCTAATGTCGGTGGTTGGAAATTTCTAGAGGCCATAAGCCTGTACAAAATATATCTTTCTTGGAAAAACATGGGATAATAAATGACAAACAGCACGGGTAAGTAATGACCAATCACGTCCGATAATCTTGATCAAGTTCATTGATGACATAACTGTGAGTGTTGTTGAGGATAGTGTGTTTCATGTTATGCATGTTAGGCCCTCCTGCCTTGGGCGCTATGGCGTTGGAAGGATGAATGAGAACGGGCAGAGACTGCTTGAGTTGTGTACCTATCATAACCTCTGCATCACCAACTCGTTGTTTCACACTAAACCCTGTCACCAGGTTTCATGGAGGCACCCAAGATCACGTCGTTGGCACCAGCTAGACCTCATTGTCACAAGGCGAGCCGCCTTAAACAGTGTTCAAATCACACGCAGCTTCCACAGTGCGGACTGCGACACCGACCACTCCCTGGTGTGCAGCAAGGTTAGACTCAGACCAAAGAAGTTGCATCAATCCAAGCAGAAGGGCCACCCGCGCATCAACACGAGCAGAATTTCTCACCCACAGCTGTTACAAAAATTTCTAAATTCACTTGTAACAGCCCTTCAAAACACACCCACAGGGGATGCTGAGACCAAGTGGGCCCACATCAGAGACGCCATCTATGAGTCAGCTTTGACCACCTACGGCAAAAGTGCGAAGAGAAATGCAGACTGGTTTCAATCTCATAATGAAGAGCTGGAACCTGTCATAGCCGCTAAGCGCATTGCACTTTTGAACTACAAGAAAGCCCCCAGCGATTTAACATCCGCAGCACTTAAAGCAGCCAGAAGTACTGCACAAAGAACAGCTAGGCGTTGCGCAAACGACTACTGGCAACACCTATGCAGTCATATTCAGCTGGCCTCAGACACCGGAAACATCAGAGGAATGTATGATGGCATGAAGAGAGCTCTTGGGCCAACCATCAAGAAGATCACCCCCCTCAAATCTAAATCGGGGGACATAATCACTGACCAACGCAAACAGATGGACCGCTGGGTTGAGCACTACCTAGAACTGTACTCCAGGGAGAATGCTGTCACTGAGACTGCCCTCAATGCAGCCCAGCCTCTACCAGTCATGGATGAGCTGGACATACAGCCAACCAAATCGGAACTCAGTGATGCCATTGATTCCCTAGCCAGCGGAAAAGCCCCTGGGAAGGACAGCATTACCCCTGAAATAATCAAGAGTGCCAAGCCTGCTATACTCTCAGCACTACATGAACTGCTTTGCCTGTGCTGGGACGAGGGAGCAGTACCCCAGGACATGCGCGATGCCAACATCATCACCCTCTATAAAAACAAAGGTGACCGCGGTGACTGCAACAACTACCGTGGAATCTCCCTGCTCAGCATAGTGGGGAAAGTCTTTGCTCGAGTCGCTCTGAACAGGCTCCAGAAGCTGGCCGAGCGCGTCTACCCTGAGGCACAGTGTGGCTTTCGTGCAGAGAGATCGACTATTGACATGCTGTTCTCCCTTCGTCAGATACAGGAGAAATGCCGTGAACAACAGATGCCCCTCTACATTGCTTTCATTGATCTCACCAAAGCCTTTGACCTCGTCAGCAGACGTGGTCTCTTCAGACTACTAGAAAAGATCGGATGTCCACCAAAGCTACTAAGTATCATCACCTCATTCCATGACAATATGAAAGGCACAATTCAACATGGTGGCTCCTCATCAGAGCCCTTTCCTATCCTGAGTGGTGTGAAACAGGGCTGTGTTCTCGCACCCACACTTTTTGGGATTTTCTTCTCCCTGCTGCTTTCACATGCGTTCAAATCCTCTGAAGAAGGAATTTTCCTCCACACAAGATCAGGGGGCAGGTTGTTCAACCTTGCCCGTCTAAGAGCGAAGTCCAAAGTACGGAAAGTCCTCATCAGAGAACTCCTCTTTGCTGACGATGCTGCTTTAACATCTCACACTGAAGAATGCCTGCAGAGTCTCATCGACAGGTTTGCGTCTGCCTGCAATGAATTTGGCCTAACCATCAGCCTCAAGAAAACGAACATCATGGGGCAGGATGTCAGAAATGCTCCATCCATCAATATTGGCGACCACGCTCTGGAAGTGTTTCAAGAGTTCACCTACCTAGGCTCAACTATCACCAGTAACCTGTCTCTAGATGCAGAAATCAACAAGCGCATGGGTAAGGCTTCCACTGCTATGTTCAGACTGGCCAAGAGAGTGTGGGAAAATGGCGCACTGACACGGAACACAAAAGTCCGAGTGTATCAGGCCTGTGTCCTCAGTACCTTGCTCTACGGCAGCGAGGCCTGGACAACGTATGCCAGCCAAGAGCGACGTCTCAATTCATTCCATCTTCGCTGCCTTCGGAGAATACTTGGCATCAGGTGGCAGGACTATATCTCCAACACAGAAGTCCTTGAAGCGGCCAACATCCCCAGCTTATACACACTACTGAGTCAGCGGCGCTTGAGATGGCTTGGCCATGTGAGCCGCATGGAAGATGGCAGGATCCCCAAAGACACATTGTACAGCGAGCTCGCCACTGGTATCAGACCCACCGGCCGTCCATGTCTCCGTTATAAAGACGTCTGCAAACGCGACATGAAATCGTGTGACATTGATCACAAGTCGTGGGAGTCAGTTGCCAGCATTCGCCAGAGCTGGCGGGCAGCCATAAAGACAGGGCTAAATTGTGGCGAGTCGAAGAGACTTAGTAGTTGGCAGGAAAAAAGACAGAGGCGCAAGGGGAGAGCCAACTGTGCAACAGCCCCAACAAACAAATTTCTCTGCAGCACCTGTGGAAGAGCCTGTCACTCCAGAATTGGCCTTTATAGCCACTCCAGGCGCTGCTTCACAAACCACTGACCACCTCCAGGCGCGTATCCATTGTCTCTCGAGATAAGGAGGCCCAAAAGAAAAAAAAAAGAATAAGGACTTTCAAAAGGCCTGTGATCAAATGACATTTCATAGACTTGTTATGAGAAATATAACACATGGAATATTTTGACAGTGATAGTGTGAATATGACACTGACTCAGGGACAGAAAGCACAGAGACGTGGTGAACAGACTTTGTTCAAACTGGGGGAGGGGGAGTATAAATTGCTGTTTCTCAGGGGTCAGTTTTAGCATCAGTGCTCTTCCTGACATGTAGATACATATACAAGTAATAGAGACTTGTATGCAAAAAAACATAATTTCAACGCTTGAAGATGACATGAAACTCATAAGTACGGGTGGCAAAGACGCAGACCACAGAATTATCCAACATCACAGACTTTGTTTATTTTTAATTTATTCTGGACTCCAATCCAAATACAAATTTATTTCTCACTGTATACTTCATTTGAGTGATTTGCCTGTGAGCTTGTGCATGAATGTCTAACGTATATTTTTATTATTTTATTTAGATTCATTTTAGATTTTAAATTACAATAAACTCACTTCTTGATTAAACTTAAGAAAACCTGTCTGATTGGTTCTTTCACGATCACAGTAAAGGTAAAAGGTAAAATACTCACTGAGGTGGTCAGCATGTCCACTGCTAAAAAGGAATAAATCCCATTGTGATCAAAGAAAAGATAGGACAAGAGGGGAGCCTGGAACCCCTCCTCACCTGGCTGTATCAGAAATGTGGAGGTTCTAGTTATTGCAACGCAATGACAAACGAGAAATTGGAAGTGTCATAGAGTCACAGAGTTATAGAGCAAAGGAACAGGCCCTTCGGCCCACTGTGTCTGTGCTGGCCAACAAGCCTATCCATTCTAATCCCATTTTCCAGCACCTGGCCCGTAACCTTGTACGCTATGGCGTTTCAAGTGCTCATCGACATAATTCGTAAATGTTGTGGAGGGTTCCTGCCTCTGCAGCCCCTTCAGGCAGTGTGTTCCGGATTCCAAATACCCTCTGGGTGATTTTTCTTCCCCTCAAATCCCCTCTCAACCTCCTGCCCCTTAATTTAAATCAATGCCCCCCGGTTATTGACACCTCCGCTAAGGAAAAGGTTTTTTCCTATCTACCCTATCCATACCCTCATAATTTTTCGTGCTTTCTGTCTCTGTCCCTTTTTTAAATAAAGAATTTACATTCCCAATAAAGGAATTACATACAGAGTGAAGTAACTCGGTACAGGTTAAAACCCCTCTCTGTTGAAAAGTTGTGTAATGTCGCTGGACAGCTAGGGATTATTCTCCGTCCAAAAGATTGGAAACCCGAAATCCTAAGACTTGTGGCCAACTATTTTTTATTTGCAGCAGAAAATTCAAACAGGGTTAGAATCACTGACAGATAGAGTAATGTTAGCTAAGGTAAAACTAGAACAGAAGAGACTAGAATTAGAATTCTAGAGAGAGCGAGAAAGAGCAGAGCGTCAAGAAAGAGAAAACGTAAGAGTGTTCCAGAAGGAGAAGGAGGAAAGGGAGTTAAGGTGGCTCAAACAACTAGAGGAAGTCCCAGTCCACCCACTGAAGGCACAGCTAGTGAAGGAGCTACCCATAGTTCAGGACCATGTGCTGAGCTCTTAAAGTTCTCCCAGTTTGTTCCAAAGTTCAATGAGCAGGATGTGTCAGAATTTTTCATCAGTTTTGAAATGCTTGCAAAGCCGCTGAAATGACTGACAGAGAGCTGGACACTGTTTTTACCAAGTAGAATAACAGGAAAAGTCCATGAGGTTTATTCACTGTTGCCAGATGAAAGTTCATCACATTATGAGATGGATAAAAATGGTATCCTGGGTGCATATGAGATAGTATCGGAAGTGTACTGTAAAACATTCCGAACCCTGGGAAAGCAGCCTGACTAAACTTACCTTGAGTTTGAAAGAGTTAACCAGCTTCTGAACATAGGAACATAGGAGCTGAAGTAAGCCATTCAGCCCATCGAGCCTGCTCCACCATTCAATATGATCATGGTTGATCATCCAATGCCTTTTCCCCCACATTATCCTCATATCCCTTTTTGTCAGTGGTATTTATAAAACTGTCAATCCCTACTTTAAACATGCTCAATGACTGAGCATCCACAGCTCTCTGGGGTAGAGAATTTCAAAGATTCAGAACCATCTGAGTAAAGAAATGTCTCCTCATCTCTGTCCTAAGTGGCTTCTCTTTTATTTTGAAATTATGTCTGCTATTTCTGGACTCCCCAACCAGGGGAAACATCTTAGCTGCATCTACCCTGTCTATCCCTTTAAGTATTTTGTAGGTTTCAATGAGATCACCTCTCATTCTTCGAAACTCTAGAGAATACAGGCCCAGTTTCCCCAATCTCTCTTCATAGGACAGTCCCACCATCCCGGGAAGAAGTCTGGTGAACCTTCTTTGCACTCCCTCTGTGGTCATAATATCCTTCCTCAGGTAAAGAGACCAGAACTGCGCACAGCACTCCATCTGCGGTCTAACAAAGTTTCTAGACAATTGCAGCAAGACTTCACTACTCAAATCAACTCGTGATAAAGGCCAACATACCATTTGCCTTCCTAATTGCTTGCTGCACCTGCATGTTAGCTTTCAATTACTTATAATGAGGATACCCAGGTCCCTTTGCACATCTACACTTTCTAATCTCTCACCAATTGGAACACTCTTCACATCTATTCATCCTACCACCGTGGCTAACTTCACATTTTTCCACATTATATTCCATCTGCCATGTTTTTACCCACTCACTACGTCTGTCCAAATTTCCTTGAACCCACTTTGCATCTTCCTCACAACACACATTTCCACCTAGTTTTGTGTCATCTGCGAACTTGAAATATTACTTTGGTCCCAATATCCAAATCATTGATAGATATTGTGAACAGCTGGGGCCCAAGCACAGATCCCTGCGGTACTCCATTAGTCACAGCCTGCCAAAGCAAGAATGGCCCATTTATTCCTGCTCTCTGTTTCCTGCCTGTTTACCAATCCTTACTGCTAGTCAGTATATTACCTCCTATCCCATGTTCTTTAACTTTGTTGACCAACATACTGTGGGGCACTTTATCAAAAGCTTTCTGAAAATCCACCGACTCCCCTTCTCTATTTTGTTCGTGACATCCAAAAAATAAAAACCAACAGGTTCATCAAGCATGATTTCCCATTCATAAATCCATGTTGACTCTGCCCAATCAGATCTATTTATCGCATAATTTAGAATAGATTCTAACATGTTCCCTAGTACTGATGAAATGCTAACCACGTGGGTTTTCGCCGGGTGCTCCGGTTTCCTCCCACAGCCAAAGACTTGCAGGTGATAGATAAATTAGCCATTATAAATTACCCCTAGTGTAGGTAGGTGGTAGGGAATATGGTATTACTGTAGTCTTAGCATAAATGGGTGGTTGTTGTTCCCAATTTTCTCTTTCCCTCCCTTCTTAAACAGTGGGATGAGATTTGCTACCTTCCAATCTGCAGGAAGCGTTCCGGAAGTGATAGAATTTTGAACGATGACCGCCAATGCATGAACAATCTCCATTACTACTTCCTTCAACACTCTGGGATATAGAATATCAGATCCTGGATAATTGTCAAACATCAGCCCTATTAATGTCTCCATTACAAACTTCTCACTAATACCAATTTCCTTCAATTCTTCATTCTCCCAATCCCTTGGATCTCTAATTCTGGGAGATTTATTGTATCTTCCTCAGTGAAGACAGACACAAAATATTTTTTTGTTTAGTTTAGAGATACAGCACTGAAACAGGCCCTTCGGCCCACCGAGTCTGTGCCGACCATCAACCTCTCATTTTATACTACACTAATCCCATATTCCTACCACATCCCCACCTGTCCCTATATTTCCCTACCACCTACCGATACTAAGGGCAATTTATAATGGTCAACTAACCTACCAACCTGCAAGTCTTTTGGCTGTGGGAGGAAACCTGAGCACCCGGAGAAATCCCACGTAGACGCAGGAAGAACTTGCAAACTCCACACAGGCAGTACCCAGAATTGAACCTGGGTCGCTGGAGCTCAGAGGCTGCGGTGCTAATCACATTTCACTTCTCTGTCATTTCTCAATTCCCCATTATAAATTCTCCTGACTCTGCCTGTAATGGCCCTACATTTGTCTAAGCTAAACATTACCATTTTATGAACCAATAGAAGATTTCCAGTCTGTTTTGGTGCTTACTTTTGACCAGTGGATACAGAAGATCAGGATACAGCCCACATATATAAATCTCAGAGCAGTGATCCATCTCGAAGAGTTCACAAACTCGCTCTCCCTCCCATTAAAACACACACAGAGGAACAGAAGGTTCAAAGAGCCAGGCAGGTTGCACTTCTGGCTGATGAATTTTCCCTTGTATACAAGGCCTTAGCCCCAAAGGGAAACCCTTCCCTAGTAACCCCAAAGACCCGAGAATAAAAGGTGGGAGGCTGATCGGACCCTGAACAGCCATGGGCAAGAAGGAAAAGCTGGACACACGGGAGCCCTTCCTCAGGCCAAATAGGACGGTACTGAGAGCAGGAGTAACAACCGAAGCCATGTGTGTTTCCATTGTAATGAGGCAGATCACCGTCATGCTGACTGGTGGAAGTGTCGGGAAAACCTGTAAGATTAATGAGAGTCCTGATTACCACCTACCGCCCTCCTCAGCTAATGACTCAGTACTCCTCCATGTTGAACACCACTTGTAAGAAGCACTGAGGGTAGCAAGGGCACAAAATGTACTCTGGGTGGGGGACTTCAATGTCCATCACCACGAGTGGCTCGGTCGCACCACTACTGACCAAGCTGGCCGAGTCCTAAAGGACACAGCTGCTAGACTGGGGCTGCGGCAGGTGGTGGGGGAACCAACACGAGGGAACAACATACTTGACCTCGTCCTCACCGATCCGCCTGCCACAGATGCATCTGTCCATGACAGTATTGGTAGGAGTGACCACTGCATAGTCCTTGTGGAGACGAAGTCCCGCCTTCAGATTGAGGATACCGTCCATTGTGTTGTGTGGCACTATCACCGTGCTAAATGGGACAGATTTCCAACAGATCTAGCAATGCAAAACTGGGCATCCATGAGGCGCTGTGGGCTATCAGCAGCAGCAGAATTGTACTCAACCACAATATGTAACCTCATGGCCCGGCATATCCCCTACTCTACCACTACCATCAAGCCAGGATACCAACCCTAGTTCAATGAAGAGTGCAGGAGGGCATGCCAGGAGCAGCACCAGGCATACCTCAAAATGAGGTGTCAACCTGGTGAAGCTACAACCCAGGACAACCTGCATGCCAAACTGCGTAGAGCTAAGCGATCCCATAAACAACGGATCCGATCTCAGCTCTGCAGTCCTGCCACATCCAGCCGTGAATGGTGGTGGACAATTAAACAACTAACTGGAGGAGGTGGCTCCACAAATATCCCCATCCTCAATGATGGGGGAGCCCAGCACATCAGTGCAAAAGATAAGGCTGAAGCATTTGCAACAATCTTCAGCCAGAAGTGCCGAGTTGATCCATCTCGGCCTCCTCCTGAAGTCCCCAGCATCACAGATACCAAACTTTAGCCAATTCGATTCACTCCGCGTGATATCCAGAAACGACTGCAGCGAATGGATACTGAAAAAGCTATGGGGCCTGACAATATTCCGGCAATAGTACTGAAGACCTGTGCTCCAGAACTTGCTGCGGCCCTAGCCAAGCTGTTCCAGTACAGCTACAACACTGGCATCTACCCTGCAATGTGGAAAATTACCCAGGTATGTCCTGCACACAAAAAACAGGACCAATCCAACCCGGCCAACTACCGCCCCATTAGCCTCCTCTCAATCATCAGTAAAGTGATGGAAGGTGTCATCAACAGTGCCATCAAGCGGCACTTGCTTAGCAACAACCTGCTCAGTGATGCTCAGTTTGGGTTCCAACAGGGCCACTCATCCTGATCTCAATACAGCCTTGGTTCAAAAATGGACAAAAGAGCTGAACTCAAGAGGTGAGGTGAGAGTGACTGCCCTTGACATCAATGCAGCATTTGTCCGAGTATGGCATCAAGGAGCCCTAGCAAAACTGAGGGCAATGGGAATCAGGGGGAAAACCCTCCGCTGGCTGGAGTCATACCTAGCGCAAAGGAAGATGATTGTGGTTGTTGGAGGTCAATCAGCTGAGCTTCAGGACATCACTGCAGGATTACCTCAGGGTACTGTCCTGGGCCCAACCATCTTCAGCTGCTTCATCAATGACCTTCCTTCAATCATGAGGTCAGAAGTGGGGATGTTCGTTGATGATTGCACAATGTTCAGCACCATTCGCGACTCCTCAGATACTGAAGCAGTCTGTGTAGAAATGCAGCAAGACCTGGAAAATATCCAGGCTCGGGCTGATAAGTGGAAAGTAGCATTCGCGCCACACAAGTGCCAGGCAATGAGCATCTTCAAGAAGAGAGAATCTAACCATCTGTCCTTGACATTCAATGGCATTACCATCGCTGAAGCCCCCACTATCAACATCCTAGGGGCTGCCATTGACCAGGAGCCGAACTGGAGTAGCCATATAAATACCGTGGCTACAAGAGCAGGTCAGAGGCTAGGAATCCTGAGGCGAGTAACTCACCTCCTGACTCCCCAAAGCCTGTCCACAATCGACAAGGCACAAGTTAGGAGTGTGATGGAATACTCTCCACTTGCCTGGATGGGTGCAGCTCCAACAACACTCAAGAAGCTTAACACCATCCAGGACAAAGCAGCCCGCTTGATTGGCACCCCATCTACAAACATTCACTCCCTCCACAACCGACGCACAATGGCAGCAGTGTATACCATCTACAAGATGCACTGCAGCAATGCACCAAGGCTCCTTAGACAGCACCTTCCAAACCCGCGACCTCTACCAACTAGAAGGACAAGGGCAGCAAATACATGGGAACACCACCATCTGCAAGTTCCCCTACAAGTCACACACCATCCTGACTTGGAACTTTATCGCCGTTCCTTCACTGTCGCTGGGTCAAAATCCTGGAACTCCCTTCCCAATAGCACTGTGGGTAGACCTACCCCATATGGACTACTGCGGTTCAAGCAGGCAGCTCACCACCACCTTGGCAAGGGCGATTAGGGTTGGGCAATAATTGCTGGCCTGGCCAGCCACGCCCACATTCTGTGAATGAATATTTTTTTTTTTAAATGTCCACCAGATCAGTGCAGGAAAACGGGCCCTGATGGAAATCACAGCAGATCAGGCTGTGCCTTTAACTGTGGCAGTCAGACCCAGTAAACCTACCACTGAGAGTGCAGGAAATCTTAACAAAATCCCTGAGAGTTACCAGGAATTATAATCCCAAGGAAAAGTGACTCCATCCACCTTGAGTGAGGCAAGCAAGCCCATAGTCATACTAAGGGATACAGGGGCCACCCAATCCCTTCTGCTGGGAAAAGGAATGACCTTTCTTCGATAGTGCAGTGAATGCTAAAGAGTTAGTGAATTGTATCGGAAGACAGTATATGTCCATACCTTTATAACGACTGCATTTGGAGTGTGACCCAGTTTCAGGACTGGTAACCATGGGGATTGTACCTAGTTTACCGATGGATGGGTCGACCTGCTCCTGGGTAATGATCTGACGGGGAAAAGGTGCCAGCTTCCCCGGTAGTTCTCGAGAGACTAAAATAACGCAGGGAGACAGAGCAGTTACAGGATAAGGCCCCTGACATTCTCCCTGATTGTGTGGTGACACGGTCCACGGCCAAACAATCCCTGAACTGACACTGTAGATGGATGACCCGACTGCCTGGCTGTCTGCAACCTTCTTTGGGAAGTTAGAGAACAGAAAGGATTTGCTAAACAGATCTTCCTTAGTTGAGGCTCAATCCCCCGACCCTGTGTTAAAAAATAGCACGGACTGTCCAAACCAAAACTGAAGCAGAGGGAATTGCAGAGTGCTACTATTTAAGGAACGAGGTGCTGATGAGGAAGTGGAGACCTCCTCACAGACCTGCGGATGAAGAGAGGACAGTGGTTCACCAGATAGTGGTGCCGCTGAGGTCCCTTAAAGAAATATTAAGAATGGCCGACGAACTTCCAATGACTGGACATGTCAGTGTATGAAAAATCGAAGCCGCATAAGACAGCATTTTGACTGGCCACAACTCCACAAAGATGTGGTGGAGTTCTGTAAAACTAGTCACATGCGCTAGGTGGTGGGGAAGCCCCAACCTGCAATAAAATCTGCACCCAAATTCATCTACCAGCTTTTGGGGAACCCTTCAGCAGAGTGCTGGTGGATTGTGTGGGACACCTGCTGAAAACAAAACGGGACTACCAGTATCTTCTCACCATTATGGATGTGGTGACCTGATTCCCAGAGGCCATTCTCCCGAAGAGCTATCTCTGCCAAGGTAGTGGTGGAGGGGCTAACCCAATTCTTTACCCGATAATGGGCTGCCTGCTGAGATCCAGTTGGATCAGGGCACACATTTTATGTCCAGTATTTTTGAAAAGGTCATGGGCAATCTGGACATAACCCAGCTAAGGTCCTTAGCCTACCACCCACAGTCACAAGGGGCTTTGGAGCGTTACCACCAGACCCTAAAGACAATGATCAGGCCATACTGCTATGAATAACCCCATGACTGGGACAAAGGGCTAGGATTTCACCTGTTGGTTACCAGGGACTTATTCAATGCTTCCACTGGCTTTAGTCTCTTTGAATTAATTTATGGACACGAGGTGAGAGCTCTGCTTAAACTATTCAAGAAGTTTTTCGGACACAGGGATGAGTCTTCCATGTTAGAATACATTTCCATGCTCTGGGATCGGCTCACGGGAGCCTGTGCAATGACTCAGGAACAACCAAAGACCCCCCAGGCAGCCATGAGAAGGTAAGCAGGAAGAAATGCCAAGGCGAGAACATTTCCGCCCAGAGACCATGTATTGTTATTACTCCCAATGGAGGGTCTACCCCTGAAAGCCCGTTTCAGTGGTCCACAGCGAGTGACAAAAAGAATAGCGGGTAAATTATATAATTGACTCCCCAGAGCAAAGGCAAAAAATCAAGTCTGTGGAGGGGACAGACAAGTACAGATCTGTCAGACAGTCAGGAGGGAAGGATTCAAAAGGACAGTGAGGACAGGTTGGAGGAGGGCCAGGAGGATTACCAATTGGAACCCCCTATTCTCCGATTAGCCAACCCTGAAATGTTAGAGAAATTAGACCACTCACTCTCCTCCTTAAATGCAGGTCACACAGGGACCATAAAAAGGCTGCTAACAACATTTACAGAAACGTGGAGGGACAAAGAAAGTTCCCAAAAAGGCATGCCAATGGTAAGGGAGATGTCTGAACTAGTCAAAGTGCCGCTGGAAAGTTCAGTGAAAGCTGGACAGACACTGGCGAACACTACTGTCCCAGAGGAAATAGGGCAGATTAGGAAAAATATCCTCCTCATAGTGAAGAGAAAAGGGAAGGGAAATTGCCCTAAAGTGAACAGCACTTGCGTACCTCAGCAGAAAGTTAAAAGTAAGGTCAGTGTGGATCTACCCACTGAAGAACCCAATGATCAGATCCCAAACCCAAAGCTAATCAAACCCTGCAACTTGGGGCTGCAAAGTTGTGCAGTGATTAGCGCTACAACCTCATAGCTCCTGTGACCCAGGTTCGATTCTCGGTATTGCCCGTGTCGAGTTTGCAAGTTCTCCCTTTGGCCACGTGGGTTTTTGTCGGGTGCTCCGGTTTCCTCACACAGCCAAAGACTTGCAGGTTGATAGGTAAATTGGCCATTATAAATTGCCCCTAGTATAGGTAGGTGGCAGGGGAAGGTGGGGATGTGGTAGGAATATGGGATTCATGTAGGATTAGTATAAATGGGTGGTTGATGGTCGGCAGAGACTTGGTGGGCCGAAAGGCCTGTTTCAGTGCTGTACCTCTAAATAAATAAATTTCAAAGCCGTGCTCAGCAAGAACAAAGGTCCATAGGAAATCTCAGACACCTCACAGGGAGAAAGATCATCAAGGTGCAGGAACCTGAATAGTTAAAGCTTCATTGCAAGAGAGAAAAAAAACCTATGTAATCGCTGATGCAATGTCCAGGGTCGAACCCGACACATAACCATCCCAGACAAAACTCCAAAACAATTAAATCAGCACAACTGTAACAGACAATGACAGCTGCAGTAATTCCAAGATTCATGTGTGAATTTGAGAAGTGATTATTGAGAATGAATGTGTATTTCCTTCTATTTCTTCCCACAATTCTGTAATGAAATGTTCCTATTATCACATTTCTTTCAGTGTGCTGTGGTGGTGTCAAGATAACACCATATGCCCAATGAGGAATTTTAATTCACCGATTTGAAACTTGCAATAAACCTTTAATGAAAAAAGAAATCCCACAGTTAACCTTGACAAAACTGGCAGCCAAGATGCACACCGCAATTGGCATCTGAAACACCTTTTCACATTCATAGGCCACCAACGGGAGACACATGTCTGCTGAGTCTCGACCTGTATCATTGGCTTGCTCTAGTGATTGAATTACCTTAAATTACTTTCATTAACACGGCATACAAGGGCATCCTGACATATTGACTTTGAAAGAGCAAACTCCTACAATTATAAATACTGGCATCCTGAGCCCCGGGGTGACAGAAGTTTCTAACCTTGAATCTCATTATCAGGTTCCAGCGAATGCACTGAGACAGTCATGAGGCCTTCTGTCCATCTATGTGAAAGTTGGGAGTTTCCCCTGGACAAAGACAGACAAGCCAGTGATTCAAACTGTGCAGAATCAGAAGGGCTGTGTCCCCCCGTCTCTCTCTCTCCAGATAACGTCACAAGTTTGAATACCACATGCAACTGTGGTCCCTCCAAGCCGACAGATTACTACAGACAGAGACAGCAGGGAAAGAAAGCCACCTACAAGTCTGCCTCAAAGAAATCCCTGAGCCACGTGGGCCAGCCACAAAGGGTGCTTCGACCAGCCAAAGACTTCAAGAATACAACTGCAGCCGGAAGACCTCCGTGTCATCCAACATCACAGAATGAGTATTTTATTTTTCTATTTATGCCGGACTCCCATCTTCTCACTCTGTAATCTATTTCTGTGTAATTCTCGTACGAATGTGTGCGTAAATGTGTGGTGCATTTTTTATGATTTTATTGAGATCGGGTTGTCATTGTTAAGTATAATAAACTTACCTCTTTCCTGTTTAAACTCAAGAGAACCTGCCCGATCAGGTCCTTCACAATCACTCCAAAGGTAAAAGGTCAAATACTCAATGAGAGGGTTAGCACATCCACTGGTTAAAAAGAACAAACAGAGTTGTGGTCAAATAAGACGAGCGACTGTGACCCATCCTCACCTGGCCGTAGCAATAGGCAGGGTTGGGGATCGCGAGAATATGGGGATGAACTCAGCTCAGCATTAAACAGGTACCAGAGATTGTAAAATTCCTGGTTCAGCCTCAGACAACGGTCAGTGAGGGGGATGCAGACCGTGGATAGGGAATAGAGTATGTGACAAAAACTGAAGACAATGACTTCAGTCTTCTCATGATTTAAATGACAAGAACATTACATCAGTGAAATATGTTTTCTGAATCCAATAGTTGCAGATGGAGACTTACCAGGGACACCAATAATAGCGAGTATGGGATAGTAAATAAATTGAATCATCCTCAGTGCATAATAGATCCGCAATTCTAATGTCATCCAATATTAATCTGCAGTAACCAGATCAAACGAAGAGGATAAACTCCTGTCCATTGTTGTAACATTCCAATCTATTGTTCTCAGATTCTGACCCATTGTTGTAACATTCCAATTTATTGTTCTCAGATTCTGATCCATTGTTGTAACATTCCAATCTATTATTCTCAGATTCTGACCCATTGTTGTAACATTCCAATCTATTGTTCTCGGATTCTGACCCATTGTTGTAACATTCCAATCTATTGTTCTCGGATTCTGATCTATCCTCTCCCTCTGTCTGAAGCCGCTGATCTCTGTTAGTGCCGGAGGCGATGCTGCTGCTGATATCATGGAATAGCACATTGAAAGGAGCCCCTTATTAATAGAAGTTGAAAACACTCCAGTGACACAATTTGGGTCCATGGAGACTAACATTAAATACAGTCACTGAACAAACAGGTTCTGTTAACCCCTTTCAATTCCACACTTTTTGTACAATAACAAAGTTGAACATTTGCCTGGTCTGGATGGGATGAATGAGGGTTGCTGACGGAATGTATGGTGGAAGCAGCAGAGACACTGGCCAGAATCTTTCAGTCATCCTTGGATATGAGAGTGATAGAAGATGGAAACTCTCCAGTGAAACATAAGGTTCACTAATGTTCTTTAGGGAAGGAAATCTGCTGCCCTTACCTGGTGGCCTACATATGACTCCAGACCAAATCAATGTGGTTGGCTTTCACATGCCTTCTGAAATGGGCTAGCAAGCCACTCAGTTGTATCTAACTACTATGAAGTCAATAAAAAGGAATGACACCGGATGGACTACCCAGCATCGACCTAGGCACCGGAAACGACACGGACAAACCCAGCCCTGTCGACCCTCCAATGTCCTCCTTACTAACATCTGGGGGCTTGTGCCAAAGTTGGGAGAGCTGTCCCACAGACTAGTCAAGCAGCAGCCTGACATAAAAATATATCTTGCTTGTAAAATCATGGGATAATAAATGACAAGCAGCACGGATAGGTTAATGGAAAATCGTTTCTGATAATCTTGATAGGGTTTCTTGATATAACTGTGAGTGTTAATGAGGATAGCGTGTTTCATGTTATAGAATGATAGACTCGTAGAAACCTTAAGGGACAGAAAGAGGCCACTTGGCCCATCGTGTCTGTACCAGCCGAAAAATGATCCACCTATTCGAATCCCACCTTCCAGCATTTGATCCATAGCCCTACAGATTATTATACTTGAGGTGCATATTCAGACTGCTTTTTAATGAGTAGAGGGTTTCTGCCTCAAACATCCTTGCCGACAGTGGGTTCCAGACCGTCACTAAAAGCCGGGGACCCAGTACTGAGCCCTCTGGAACACCACGGGAAACAGTGCTCCAGTCACTAAAATACCCTTCAACAATTACCCTTTGTTTACTGCCACTGAGCCAATTTTGTATTTCTGGTTGTACAAGTTTTTCCTCATCTCCCCTCTGATCTTTCTACCAATCACTTACCTCTCTGCTCAGGTGAATAGACCCTTCACCTCCAGTCAATCCAGGCCACTCACAATTTTGTACATTTCAATCAGATCTCCTCTCAGCCTTCTCTGTTCCAAGGAGAACAACCCCAGCCTATCCAATCTTTCCTCATAACTGCATTATTTCAGTCCTGGCAACATCCTCGTAAATCTCCTCTGTACCCTCACTAGTGCAATTACATCCTTTCTGTAATGTTGTTGCCAGAACTGAACACAGTACTCAAGTAGTGGTCCAACCAATGATTTATACAGTTCCAGCATAACTTCCCTGCTCTTATATTCTGTACCTCGGCTAATAAGGGCTAGGATTCATATGCCTTCTTAACCACCTTATTGACCTGTCCTGCTATCTTCAGGGATCTGTGGACATTGACTCCAAGGTCCCTTACTTCCTCCACACTTCTCAGTATTTTCCCAATAATCGTGTATTCCTTTGTCTTATTTGAGCTCCCCAATTGCATTACCTCACACTTCCCCAAGTTGAATTCCATTTGCCATTTTTCTGCCCATCTGTCCAGACCTCCAATAACTTACTGCAGTCTACAGCTATCCTTCTCGCTATCTACCACACGGCCGATCTTTGTGTCATCCGTAGATTTCTTGATCATGCCCCCTACATTTATGTCGAAATCGTTAATATACACCACAAAAAGCAGGAGATTCAGTACTCAGCCCTCTGGAATACCACTGGAAACAGCCCTCCAGTTGCAAAAGCGCCCGTCAACAATTACCCTTTGTTTCCTGCCACTGAACCAATTTTTTATCCACCTCGCTGCATTTCCCTGGATTCCATGGAATTTTCTTTTTGAACCAGTCTGTCATGTGGGATCTTGTCAAAAGCCTTGCTGAAATCCATGTAAACCACATCAACTGCACTACTTTCATCCATATCCCTTGTTACATCTTCGAAAAATTCGATCAAGTTGGTCAAACAAGCTCTTCCCTTAACAAATCCATGCTGACTATACTTTATTAACCTGTGCCTGTCTCAGTGACAGTTTACCCCGTCTCTCAGAATAGATTCCAATCATTTTCCCACTACTGCGGTTAGACTGACAGACCTGTAATTATTCAGACTATCCTTCACTCCCTTTTTAAACAGAGGTCCAACGTCAGCAATTCTCCAATACTCCGGCACCACATACTGTATCCAGTGAGGACTGGAAACTGAAAGTCAGACCCTTTGCTATTTCCTCTGTTGCTTCTTGTAGCAACCTGGGACACATTTCATTTGGATCAGGTGATTTATCAACTTTCAAGGATACTAATCCCATTAACGCTTCCTCTCTCAGTATGTTGATCACATTCAATAATTCACACTCTTCCTCCTTAACTACAATATCTGCATCCCCCCTCTTTTCTGAAGACACTAAAAGTATTCAATAAAACCATACCAATATCTTCCACCCCTACGCATAGGTTACCTTTTTGGTCTATTATGGGCCCTACTCTCCCCTTAGTTAACCTCTTACTCTTAATGCATTGAGAAAACATCTTTGGGTTCACCTTGACTTTGCTTGCCAATATTCTTTCATGCTCTCTCTTTGCTGTCCTAATTTCCTTTTTGATTTAATCCTTCCACTTTCTAAAGTCCTCTCAACTTTCTGTAGTATTGAGTTCTCAGTGTCGGATGTATGCTTCCCTTTTCTGTTTTATCTTACAATATAGGCTCCTTGACATCCATGGGACTCGAGATTTGGCCGCCTCACCCTTGTTCTTTGTGGGAACATGTTTACACTGAACCCCTTGAATCTCCATTTTGAATGCCTCCCAGTGCTCTGAGACTGATTTACCTTCAAGTCGCTCTTTCCAGTCCACTTTCGCTCCTCGGTTTAGTAAAATTGGCCTTGCACCAATTGAGAACTCTAACTCCTATTCTATGTCTGTACGTTTCCATAGTTATGTTATAACTGACTGAATTATGATCACTCCCACCAAAATGCTCTCCCCTGACACTCCATACACCTGCCCGTCGTCATTTCCTAAAACAAAGTCTAAAACTCCACCCTCTCCTGTTGGACTTTCTGCATGCTGGACAAAAATGTTGTCCTGAATGCACCTCAAGAATTCTGCTCCCTCAATTCTTTTCATACTAAAATTATCCTCGTTAACATCGGAGTGATTAAAATACTTTACTATTACTGCCCTATTGTTCTTGCACTTCTCAGAGACTTGCCTACTTATCTGCTCCTCTATCAACCTCTGACTATTTGGCTGTCGAGATCACACTCCCAGCAGTGAGATTGCCCCTTTATGGTCCCTTCGCTGAATCCATATGGCCTCACTTGATGAACCTTCCAACATATCATCCCTCCTCACAGCTGCAAAAGATTCCTTGACCAGAATTGCCATTCCCCTCCTTTCTTAACCCCCTCCCTATCGCATCTAAAAACCTGGTAACCAGGAACGTTGAGCTGCCATTCCTGTCCCTCCTTAAGCCATGTTTCTGTAATAACTATGATATCATACTGCCACATGTCTATCTTTGCCCTCCGCTCATCCGCTTTATTTGCAGCACTCCATACATTGAAACAGATAGCCTTGAGCACTGCCAAAACTTTTTTTCATTTTTTCACCCTCATTTCCTCTGTCTTCTTGACTCATCCATTAATTTGCCACCTTCCATTTTCATTTCTGATTTTGTCCCAGCTAAGTCTACCCTCAGGTCCCCCACCTCCCTGCTAAACTAGTTTAAACCCTCCCCAACAGTACTCGCAAAACGTTCCGCAAGGAACCCAGTCCTGGCTCTGTTCACGTGCAACCCGTCCGGCCTGTAAAGGTTCCATCTCCCCCAGAGCTGGTCCCAGTGTCCCAGGAATATGAATCCCTCCCTCCTGCACCATCTTTCCAGCCACAGATTCGTCTGCCTTATCTTTCTATTTATATACTAAGTTGCACCTGGCACTGGGAGTAATCTGGAGAATTCTACTTTTTGACTGTGTTTGTGGTCCTGCTTGCTAATTTCTTCCCTAGCTCCCTAAATTCTGACTGCAAGACCACATCCCGCTTTCTACCTCTGTCGTTGGTTCCCATGTGGACCACGACTTCTGGCTGTTCCCCTCCTGCTTCAAGATGCTCTGCAGTCGCTGAGTGACATCCTTGACCCTGGCACCTGGGAGACAACACCCCATCCTGGATTCACGTCTGTGGCCATAGAAACGCCTGTCAGTTCCCCTGATTATTGACTCACCTATCACTATGGCTCTTCCAGTCATCCCTGTATCCCGCTCTGCGGCTGAGCCACCCGTGGTGCCATGGACTTGCTGTGGCTGCTCTCCTCAGGAGAATCATCACTTCCCTCAGTATACAGAACTGAATACCTGTTGGAGAGTGAGATGCACTCAGGGGTCGCCGGCACTACCTGCCTGATAATTTTTGACTGCCTGCTGATCACCCATTCCCTCTCTGCCTGCATGCTCTTCAGCAGTGTGGTGACCACATCTATGAACATGCTAAAGCTGAATAAACTGGTAGATGAGAAGGAAGAATGTGCAGGGTTCCGGGAAGAAGGCAGGAAATGGGATTAGGTGAATTGTGCATTCGGAGAGCCGGTGCAGACACTATGAGCTGAATAGTTCCTTCTGTGCTGTAATAACACTGTGATGGGTCATCTCAGATGGGTGTAATGGTGGAGAATGGGGGATCCATGGTGGGAAAGAGAAGTTGTCCTATGGGAACCAGTATCTTAGCAGGGACTCTCCGACAACCTGTCCGGCTGGAAGGCATCCAGGAAATATCCTCCCTGCCTCCTCCTCCTCCTGAGGTATCCTCCAGATTCCTGGTGCCAATGCCTGTGTCCTCATGATGGTGATGATATGAAGGATGCAGCAGAACACCATGAACCTGGACACCTGCTCCAGTGTGTACTGGAGGGCACCCCCGAGCGGTTCAGACATCAGAAGCATTGCTTCATCACACCGATGGTCTGTTCCACCATGTTCCTGGCGATTCCATTGCTCACATTATACACATGGTAATTTTGTGAGGTTGGTTGGTGTGGGATGTGATTTGGGGGTGCAGAAACATGAGCTGTGTCTAGAGGAGTTTCCTTTGCCTCTGAGAAGCCGCATTCTGGTTCTGCAAGGAGCCCCGGAGTATTGGGACCGGCTGACTGATTCAGAATGAAGGTATCCTTGCTGCTGCCAGGATAGTGGACATTCACCAACATGATGTACTGGGCATGCTCACACACCAACTGTACATTAATGGAGTGAGAGTGCTTCCAGTTCCTGTACCTCTCCCCGTTGACATGGGGACCCCGCAGAGCCACCTATGTCATCAGGAATCCCGCTATCCTGACAAAGCTACGGGATCACTCATCCTGCTTCTCCCTGCTGAGGGAGAAATTGATGACATAGATGGTCACCCTCACCTCCCTGAATTATCAATGGACAACACACAGGCCTCGCAACTACTGGTCAGTTAGTTTAACATCATTGGTGAGTTACGTTTTAGAAGCAATTATCAGGGAAAAATCAACACGCACTTGGAGAGGTTTGAGATATTTATGGATTGTCAGCACGGATTTCTAAAAAGGCAGATCATGCTTGACTGAACTAATTGAATTTATTTCGATGATCTGAGAAGGTTGATGAAGGGAATGTGGTGGATGTTGTATGCATGGATTTTATGAAATTATTTGATGAACAACCACACAAAAGCTTGGTTAAAAAAATTGAATCTCAGGAATAGCATCCAGTTGAATCAAAAATTGTCCAAATGACAGAAAAAAGAGAAATGTGTTAAATGGTTGTTTTTCAGACTGGAGGATGGTAGACAGTGAAGTTCCCCAATGGTCAGTGCGAGGAACACTGCTTTTTTTTTTGCTATATATAAATGACATGGATCTTGGAATAATGAGTAGAATTTACATTTTTTCTGATGATTGCAATCTTGGAGGAGTAGTAAGCAGTGAGGATGTCACAAACCACCTACAACATGATATAGATCGGCTAGCAGAATGGACAGAGAAGTGACAGGTAGAATTTAATACAAAGGAGTGTGAGGTGATGTATTTTATCAGATGGACGAGGAAGGCAATATAGACATAATGACACAGTTCTAAAGATTGTGCAGGAACAGAGGGACCTGGGGCTCCATATGCATTGATCTTTGAAGGTGCCAGGAAATATTAGGAGGGTGCTTAGCAAATCATATCAGATCTTGGGCTTCATCATTGGATGCAAAGATAGAAAATAAGGGAAGTTATGCAGAACATTCATAAAGCTTTGGTTAGACCCCAACTAGAGAACTGTGTACAGTTCTGGTCACCACACTGTCGGAAGGATGTGAAAGTCCCTGAAAGGGTGCAGAGGAGATTTTCCAGAATGATTCCAGGGATGGGAGTTTAGTTACAAAGTGAGTTCGGAGAAGATGGAGTTGTTCTCCCTGGTGTAAAGGAGATTGAGAGAGATTTGATAGAGGTGCACATGATTATGATAGACTTAGATAAGATAGACAAGGAAAAACTGTTCCCATTAACTGATGAAGCAAGGACTAGGGGACACAGATGGAAGGTTTTGGGTAAGAGATACAGGGGGAATATGAGGAGAAACATTTTTACATAGTGGATGGTAATGAGCTGGAACTCACTACCCATGAGGGTGGTGGAAGCCAAGACAATCAATGATTTCAAAAGGAAACTGGATGGACACCTGAAGGAAATGAACTTGCAGGGATATGGGAATTGAGCGGGTGAGTGGAACTGACTGGATTTTTCCACAGAGAGCCGGCATAGAGTGACTGAATGGCCTCCTTCAGTGTTGTAAATGACTCCATCGATTTCTACCACTCTATGTTGGATATGTCACCTGCTCCTGCCTGGAACCATCCAGATACATAGAAGTTCAATTAAACTGTGACCTGAACGGCCACTGACAGCTCCGTCTTCACCCTGGTGTGAGGCTCCAGGTTGTGTTACAGGAGGTGACACAGCTCTGTGACCACCTCCTTATTGAATCAGAGTCACCTCACACACTGCTCCTGGGTTAAGTGTAGGTAGGAAAAGAGCTCTTGGAACGCCCGGGGTGGGTAGGGCAGAGCCCCCTGCTCCTCTATATTTACAGAGCTTCCCTCTCTGCAGCCTCTGCTCCATTTGTTGGTCATGTGACAGACCCAGGGACACTGTAACTACAGTCCCAATACCTCTTCCAGAGTTGGGTCACCAAATCTTCTGTCCTCCCTGAATGTCTGCAGCAGCTCCCAACACAACCTCCAGAAAACCATCCACAGCACCTCCACTAACTTTACAATAGCAGAAGTAAGTCAAAAGCCCCTCACCTGTATGTTGGATGCCTGGTCCTTTTAAATAACACTAGAGGGGGTTCCTCCTGCTGCTGAATGCATTTTCAGCTGCGAGTGACTAACACAGGCGGTCAGTGGACATGCACAGACCAAGTTTCAGAGAAGTACATCAAGGCTGCTGCTATGGTACATTGACATCACTTTCAAATCCACCCTCAAAGGAACAACACATACAAGGTACAATTGAGCTAGAGCTCTGCCCAGCTTGGGACAGTGTGCAGGCCACAGTAGAAGTGGCCGGCTGTGAAGACCACGCTAACAGCACATAGATGATACGACTGGGCTGGAGCCCCGCCCAGCATGGGATATTGTGCAGACCGCACTGGAAGTGGCCGGCTGTGCGATTCACATCTCTTTATGGATAACCAGCTTCTGTACCGTCAGCAGCAGTCTTGCTGCGGAGTCTATAATCCTGTCTCGGGACACATACAGATAAAGAAATTCACTTTGCAAGGAGAACTGAAAAAAGAGTGAAGTCGAAAGATTTGCAGGAATATATGAATTGGAGAGGGGAAAGTGAATAAATGGAGGGCTGAGGCCATGGAGAGATTCAAACATAAGAATGAGAATATTAAAATTAAGGTGCTGCCAGACCGGTAGCCAATGTAGATCAGTGAGCACAGGGGTGATGGGTGATCGGGATTTGGAATGAGTTAAAATACAGGCAGCAGAGTTCTGGATGGGCTGTGGTTTATGCAGGTTTATAACGAGAAGGGTGACCAAGATGGAATTGGAATAGTCAAGTGTGGATTTATCAGTGAAGCGGATGAGGGTTTACGCAGCAGATGGGCTGAGGCAGAGGTGGAGATGGGTGAAATCACAGAGGTGGTATTAGGCAGGGTTGGTGATGGAGAGAATATGATGATGAACTCAGCTCAGGTTTAAATATAACTCAGAAGTTGTAAACTGTCCGGTTGAGCCTCAGATATTGGGCAGGGTGGAGTATGTGCTTCCCAGATAGGGGATGGAGTTTGTGATGGAGACCAATGACACTGGCTTCAGTCTTCCCAAAATTTACATAACAGAACAGTATTTCAGTGAAACAGGGTTTACAGATCTCCGAGCCTGAAATAGAGACAGCAACAGCAGCAAAGAACAAGAACAAAGAACAAAGAAAAGTACAGCACAGGAACAGGCCATTCGGCCCTCCAAGCCTGCGCCGATCTTGATGCCTGCCGAACCTAACACCGTCTGCACTTCCAGGGTCCGTATCCCTCTATTCCCATCCTATTCATGTATTTGTCAAGATGCCTCTTAAACATCTCTATGGTATCCGCTTCCACCACCTCCCCCGGCAACAAGTTCCAGGCACTCACCACCCTCTGTGTAAAGAGCTTGCCTCTCACATCCCCTCTAAACTTTGCCCCTCTCTCCTTAAACCTATGTCCCCTAGTAACTGACTCTTCCACCCTGGGAAAAAGCTTCTGACTATCCACTCTGTCCATGCCGCTTATAACTTTGTAAACCTCTATCATGTCGCCCCTCCACCTCCGTCGTTCCTGTGAAAACAATCCGAGTTTATCCAACCTCTACTCATAGCTAATGCCCTCCAGACGAGGCAACATTCTGGTAAACCTCCTCTGTACCCTCTCCAAAGCCTCCACATCCTTCTGGTAGTGTGGCGACCAGAATTGCACGCAATATTCTAAGTGTGGCCTAACTAAAGTTCTGTATAGCTGCAGCATGACTTGCCAATTTTTATACTCTACGCCCCGACCCAGGAAGATAAGCATGCCGTATGCCTTCTTGACTACCTTATCCACCTGCGTTGCACTTTCAATGATCTGTGGACCTGGACGCCCAGATCGCTATGCCTGTCAGTACTCCTAAGGGTTCTGCCATTTACTGCAAACCTCCCACCTGAATTAGACCTTCCAAAATGCATTACCTCACATTTGTCCGAATTAAACTCCATCTGTCATTTCTCCTTCCAAGTCTCCAACTGATCTACATCTTGCTGTATATTCTCACAATCCTCATCACTATCCGCAACTCCACCAAACTTTGTGTCGTCCGCAAACTTACTAATCAGACCAGCTACATGTTCCTCCAAATCATTTATATATACTACAAACAGCAAAGGCCCCAGCACTGATCCCTGCGGAACACCATTAGTCACATCCCTCCATTCAGAAAAGCACCATTCCACTGCTACCCTCTGTCTTCTATGACCGAGCCAGTTCTGCATCCATCTTGCAAGCTCCCCTCTGTTCTCATGTGACTTCACCTTTTGTACCAGTCTGCCATGAGGGACCTTGTCAAAGGCTTTACTGAAGTCCATATAGATAACATCCACTGCCCTTCCTTCATCAATCATCTTTGTCACTTCCTCAAAAAACTCAATCAAATTAGTGACACACGACCTCCCCATCACAGAACCATGCTGCCTGTCGCTAATAAGTGCATTTGTTTCCAAATGGGAGTAAATCCTGTCCCGAAGAATCCTCTCTAATAATTTCCCTATCACGAACGTAAGGCTCACTGGCCTATAATTTCCTGGATTATCCTTGCTAACCTTCTTAAACAAAGGAACAACATTGGCTATTCTCCAGTCCTCTGGGACCGCACCTGGAGCCAATTAGGATGCAAATATTTCTGTCAAGGCCCCAGCAATTTCTTCCCTTGCCTCCCTCAGTATTCTGGGGTAGATCTCATCAGGCCCTGGGGACTTATCTACCTTAAAGTTTTGCAAGACACCCAACACCTCCTCCTTTTTGATAATGGGATGACTGAGTCTATCTGCACTCCCTTCCCTAGGCTCATCATGTACCAAGTCCTTCTCTTTGGTGAATACTGATGCAACGTACTCATTTAGTACCATTTCCTCTGGCTCCACACATAGATTCCCTTCTCGGTCCTTGAGTGGGCCAACCCTTTCCCCGGTTACCCTCTTGCTCTTTATATACGTATAAAAAGCTATGGGATTTTCCTTAATCCTGTTTGCCAATGACTTTTCATGACCCCTTTTAGCCCTCCTGACTCCTTGCTTAAGTTCCTTCCGACTGTCTTTATATTCCTCAAGGGATTCGTCTGTTCCTAGCCTTCCAGCCCTTACGAATGCTTCCTTTTTCTTTTTGATGAGGCTCACAATATCCCGCGTTATCCAAAGTTCCCGAAACTTGCCAAACTTATCCTTCTTCCTCACAGGAACATGCTGGTCCTGGATTCTAATCAACTGACGTTTGAAAGACTCCCACATGTCAGATATTGATTTACCATCAAACAGCCGCCCCCAATCTAAATTCTTCAGTTCCTGCCTAATATTGCTATAATTAGCCTTCCCCCAATTTAGCACTGTCACCCGAGGACTACTCTTATCCTTATCCACAAGTACCTTAAAACTCATGGAATTATGGTCAATGTTCGCGAAATGCTCCCCTACTGAAACGTAGACCACCTGGCCAGGCTCATTCCCCAATACCAGGTCCAGTACGGCCCCATCCCTTGTTGGACTATCTCCGTATTGTTTCAAGAAGCCCTCCTGGATGCTCCTTACAAATACTGCCCCATCCAAACCCCTAACACTAAGTGAGTCCCAGTCAATACAGGGGAAGTTAAAATCACCCACCACTACAACCCTGCTACCTGTACACCTTTCCAAAATGTGTCCACATTTCTGCTCCTCTACCTCCCACCGGCTGTTGGGAGGCCTGTAGTAAAGCCCCAACATCGTGACTGTACCCTTCCTATTCCTGAGCTCCACCCATATTGCCTCGCTGTATGACCCCTCCGAGGTGTCCTCCCGCAGTCCAGCTGGGATATTCTCCTTCACCAGTAATGCAACTACCCCACCCCTTTTATATCCCCCTCTATCCCTTCTGAAGCTTCCGAAGCCTGGAACATTTAGCTGCCAATCCTGTCCTTCCCTCAACCAAGTCTCTGTAATAGCAAAAACATCATAGTTCCAAGTACTAATCCAAGCTCTCAGTTCATCTGCCTTACCCGTTATACTTCTCGCATTGAAACAAATGCACTTCACACCACCAGTCCCGCTGTGCTCAGAAACATCTCCCTGCCTGTCTTACTGGCCTTATTTACTAGTTCCCCTTCATTTATTTCACTTGCTGTCCTACTGCTCTGGTTACCACCCCCCTGCCACACTAGTTTAAACCCTCCCGAGTGACGCTAGCAAACCTCGCAGCCAGGATATTTGTGCCCCTCCAGTTTAGATGCAACCCGTCCTTCTTGTACAGGTCCCATCTGTCCCTGAAGAGATCCCAATGGTCCAGATATCTGAAACCCTCCCTTCTACACCAGTTGCTCAGCCACGTGTTTAGCTGCACTGTATTCCTATTTCTAGCCTCACTGGCATGTGGCGCAGGGAGTAATCCGGAGATTACAACCCTCGAGGTCCTGTTTTTTAACTTTCTACCTAACTCCCTAAACGCCCCCTGAAGGACCTCATCACTCTTCCTGCCTATGTCGTTGATACCGATGTGTATCACAACCTCTGGCTGTTCACCCTCCCCCTTAAGAATTCCCCCTGTCCATTCAGAGACATCCTTGACCCTGGCGCCAGGGAGGCAACATACCATCCCGGAGTCTCTTTCACGTCCACAGAAGCGCCGATCTGTGCCCCTGACTATAGAGTCCCTGATAACTATTGCTCTTCTGTGTTTTGTCCCTCCATGCTAAACAACAGTGCCAGCCGTGGTGCCACTGCTCTGGCTGCTTCTGTTTTCCCCTGATAGACCAACCCCCCCAACAGTATCCAAAACGGTATACTTGTCAGAGAGGGGGATAGCCACAGGGGATTCCTGCACTGACTGCCTGCCCCTTCTAGCGGTCACCCATCTATCCCCTGCACCTTGGGTGTAACCACTTCTCTAAAACTCCTGACTATGACGTTTTCCGCCACTTGCATGCTCCTAACTGCATCCAGTTGCCGCTCCAACCGATCCATGCGGTCTATGAGGAGCTGCAACTGGGTACACGTCCTGCAGATGTAGTCCTCCAGAACGCTGGAAGCGTCACGGGCTTCCCACATCTCACAGGTGAAGCACTTCACCCCTCCAACTGACATTTCTAACACTAATTAGTTAATTATTATTAAATAAATAAAATGAGAGAGTAAATGACAAGAACTGTAATACAGTTGACAATGGTTTATCGAGCTAATATCTGGAGATATTCACCAGGCAGACAACGGCAGCAAGAAGGGCAGAGTAAATTACACGAACAGTAATGCAGTTAAACATGTTTTTAGAATTAATAGCTAGATAGAGAGACTTACCAGGGACCCCAATAATAGCCAGGATGGGATAGTAAATGTATTGAATAATCTTCAGTGCGAGATAGATACGAGAGTTTAATGAGAACCGATCATAATATGTAGAAAGGGAGTAAAGATCCGAGGATAAACTCCTGTCCATTGTTGTAACATTCCAGTCTATTGTTCTCAGATTCTGACCCATTGTTGTAACATTCCAGTCTTTTGTTCTCATATTCAAACCTATCCTCTCTCTATCTCTCTGGAGCAGTTGATCTCTGTAAGTGCCGGAGCTGATGCTCCCACTGACTATGGAATAACACATTGAAAGAAGCCCCTTATTAATAGAAGATGGAAAACACAATTAGGGTCCATGGAGACTGACATTATGTACAGTCACGGAATTAACAGATTCAGTTAACTCTTTTCAATCCAACACTTTTTGTACCGCAATAAAGTTGAACATTTACCCAGTCTGGATGGGATGTATGAGGGTTGCTGAGGGAAGGAATGGTGGAAATAGCCGAGGCACTGGCCAGAATCTTCCAATCCCCCTTGGATATGGGCGTGATGACAGATTTTCACAGGCTCAGCACTCTCTGGGTGAAGAAATTTCTCCTCATGTCAGTCCTGAAAGTTTTACCCCGTATCCTTAGACTATGACCCCTGGTTCTGGACTCCCCACCATCGGGAACATCCTTCCTGCATCTACCGTGTCAAGTCCTGCTTGAATTTCATTGGTTTCGTTTTATTTTGTGTCATACACAAACTTGGAAATATTACATTTGGTCCCCACATCCAAATCATCGATACATATTGTGAACAGCTGAGGCCAAGCTCTGATCCTTGCAGTACCCCACTAGTCACAGCATGCCAACGTGAAAATGCCAGTATATTACGTCCTATCCCATTTATTTTAATTTTGCGAAGCAAGCTCCTTCTGGTGGACTTCATCAAAAACCTTCTGAAAATACAAGTATACCATGTCCACCAACTCCCCTTTATCAATTATGTTAGTAACATCCTCAAAATCTCCAACAGGTTCGTCAAACATCATTTCCCATTCATAAATCCATGTTAACTGTGCCCAATCAGATCATTGTTATCCAAGTCCATTTATCACATCCTTTAGAAATGATTCTCGCAGGTTCCCAACGATTAATGAAAGGCTAACAGCTTTGGAATTCCCTGTTTTCTCTCTCCCTCCCTCTTAAATAGTGCGTGACATTTGCGACCTTCCAAGCTGTAGGAACCGCTCCGGAATCTGCAGATTCTTTGAAGATGATCAGCAATGCATTTCCATAGCTATCTCGTCAACACTCTGGCAAGTAGAATATCAGGTCCTGGGGACATACCAACCTTCAGCCCAATTAATTTCTTCAATTTCTTCTAAGTAATACTAATTTCCTTCAATTCATTGCAGTTCTGAAGAAGGGTCACGTTATCTCTGCTTCTCTCTACACAGATGCTATCAGACCTGCTGAGTGTTTTCAGCATTTCTTGTTGTTATTTCAGATTTCCAGCATCCATAGTATTATGCTTTTAACTTCCTTCAATTTTTCATTCCTACAATCCCTTGAATCTCTCATTCTGGGAGATTTCTTATATATTCCACTGACACAAAATAATCATTTAGCTTCTCTGCCATTTCTCTGTTCCCCATTATAAATTCTACTGACACTGCCTGTGATGGACCCACATTTGTCTTCGCCAAACGTTTCCTTTTTATGTACCTGTGAAAGCTTTTACAGTCCGTTTTCATATTTTTTCCAACAAACTTTCATATTCTATTCTCCCTTTCTTTATCAGTTTCTTCTTCCTCCTTTGATGTATTCTAAAGTCCTCCCAATTCTCAGGTTTACTCCGATTTATGGCAACTTTATCGGCCTTTTATAGAGTCATAGAGAGATACAGCACTGGAAAAGGCCCTTCAGCCCACCGAGTCTGTGGCGAACAACAACCACCTATTTATACCAATCCGACATTAATCCCATATTCCCCACCACATTCCCACCATTCTTCTACCACCTACCTACACTAGGAGCAATTTACAATGGCCAATTTACCTATCAACCTGCAAGTCTTTGGCTGTGGGAGGAAACTGAAGCACCCCGCTGAAACCCACGCGGTCACAGGTAGAACTTGCAAACTCCACATAGGCAATACCCAGGACTGAACCCGGGTTGCTGGAGCTGTGAAGCTGCGGTGCTAACCGCAGTTTTAATCTTATACAATCCTTAACTTCCTTTGTTGTCCACAGTTGACTGCCTTTACTTTTGGGGTTTATGTGCCTGCAAGCAATGTATCGGTGCTGTAAACTATATAATCTTTCTTTAAAGACTATCGATTGCCTATGTACTATCATACCTTTCAATGTAGTTTCCCAATCCACCTCGGGCAATTTGCTCCTCATATCTTCATAATTTTCTTTGTGCAAATTTAACACCCTGGCTTAAGATTGAACGAACGTACTTTCAAGCATAATGTAAAATTCTATCACATTATGGTAATTCATCCCTGAAGGTAATTTTACAATACAATTAATAATTAGCCCTGTCACATTACATAATACTAGATCTAAAATAGCCTGTTTTCTAGTCGGTTCCTGAACATACTGCTCTGGAAAACCATCCGTAACACACTCCAGAAATTCGCTATCCATGAAATTTGTTCTCATTAGGCTACCCAGTCTATATGAAGATCTAACGCACCCCTGATTATTGCATTACCCATGCTATATGATTCTCCCATCTGCATTAATGCTGTACCCCACATTAACACTACTGTTTGGTGGCCTATAAACAGCTCTCCTACCAATGTTTTCTGCCCTTTCTGTTTCTTCACTCCAACCAAACAGATTCCATATTTTGTTCTGCAGACCTGAGATCCTCCCTTACTAATGTACTGATCCCATCCCTTATTATAAGCGCAACATTACGTCGTTTCCCTTGTTGCCTGTCCTTCCAAAAGGTCGAATATGCCTGCATATTCAGTTCTCAGTCTTGGTCACTCTGTAGCTACGTTTCCGTTATGACTATTAGATCATTCCCATGTACCTCTCTTTGGGCCTTTAAATCATCTACCCTGTTCCAAATACTGCGCGCATTCAGGTCCAGTGCCCATAACCGTGCCTTATTGACATTCTGCATTCTAGTTGAAGATCACCTTTGTTTCGCCTCCCTTCGAATGTCACCTTCTACTTTTCAACCTCCTGTTACCAGCTTTACTTCCTTCCAATTTGATCCTTCCTTACAATTTCAAAAGGAAACTGGATGGGTGATTGAAGGAAGTGGACTTGCAGGGCTACGGGAATTGGGCGGGGGAGTAAGACTGACTTGATTGATCCACAGAGAACCAGCATGGTCTCGATGGGACGAATGGATTCCTTCCGTGTGGTAAGTGACTTAGACTCTATCACTGTCTATGACTGAATGTTGGATATGTCTCCTGCTCCTGCCTGGAAAGATCCAGATACATAGACGTTCAATGAAACTGTGACCTTAACAGCCACTGACAGCTCCGTCCTCACCCTGGTGTGAGGCTCCAGGTTATGTGACAGGAGGTGACACAGCTCTGTGACCACATCCGTATTGAATCAGAGTCACCTCACACACTACTCCTGGGTTAGATGTAGGTAGGAGAAGTGCTCTTGGAAAACCCGGGGTGGGTAGAGCAGAGTCCCCTCCTCCTCCATCGTTACAGAGTTTCCCCTCTCTGCAGCCTCTGTTCCATTTGTTGGTCATGTTACAGACCCAGAGACACTGTAACTACAGTCCCCATACCTCGTCCAGAGTTGCGACACCAAATCCTCTGTCCTCCCTGAATGTCTGCAGCAGCTCACAACACAACCGCCAGAAAACCATCCACAGCACCTCCTCCAACTTTACAAAAGCAGAAGTAAGTCAAAAGCCCCTCACCTGTAAGTTGGATGTCTGGTCCTTTTAAATAACACTAGAGGGAGTTCCTCGTGCTGCTGAATGTATGTTCAGCTGAGAGTGACTAACACAGGCGGTCAGTGGACATGCACAGATCACGTTTCAAAGACGTGCATCAAAGCTGCCGGAATAGCAGTTTGACATGACATTCCACAACTCCTCATGCTACTAGTGCACACAATGTACACCCGGGCTAGAGTACTGCACAGCATGGGACAGTGTGCAGGCCACACCAGAAGTGGCTGGGAGCTCAGTTCAGACCCTTTTCTGGATCCAGGCTTCCACAGTGTGGGCAACAATGCTGCTGTAAGAGCTGAAACTCGCCACCAAGGTGAGATAGTGAGGGAAGGAAATTCACTTTAAAAGGGGACATGGAAATAGACTTGATGGTGGAAGAAATGCAGGAATATGGGAATGGGCAGGGGAATGGGGCTAATTGGAGGGGCGAGGCCATGGAGGGATTCAAACACAAGAATGAGATTATTAAAATTAAGTGCTTTCAGACCGGGAGCCAATGTAGATCAGTGAGCACAGGGGTGATGGGTGATCGGGATTTGGTGTGAGTTAGAATACAGGCAGCAGATTTCTGGATGGGCTGTGGTTTATAGAAGTTTATAACCTGCAGGGGGACCAGGATAGAATTGGAAAAATCAAGTGAATAAAGGCACAGATGAGGGTTTATGCAGCAGAAGGGCTGAGGCAGAGGTGGAGATGGATGATATTACAGAGGTGGTAATAGGCAGGATTGGTGATGTAGGGAATATGGAGATGAACTCAGCTCAGGTATAAATAGAATACAGAGGTTGTGAACAGTCTGGTTCAGCCTCAGATATCGGGCAGGGTGGGGTATATGTTTCACAGATAGGGGATGGAATTTGTGATGAAGACCAATGACACTGGCTTCAGTCTTCCCAATATTTGCATTACAGAACAGTATTTCAGTGAAACAGGGTTTGCAGATCTCCTAGCGGAAAATAGAGACTTACAAGGAGCACAGACAGGACCGAAGATGAGTGATGAACTTGCAAGAACTGCAATACAATTGGCAATGGATTTACAGCTAATAGCTGGAGGTAGAGATTCACCAGCAACAGTCGCAGCAGCAAGAAGGGCAGAGTAAATTACAGGAGCAGTATTGCAATTAAACATGGTTTGTAGAAATAACAGCTGTATAGAGAGACCGACCAGGGACACCAACAATAGCCAGGATGGGATAGTAAATATATTGAAATATCACAAATGCATACAGGATCCGATCTTCTAATGAGTACCAATCCCAATATGTAGAAAGATAGTAAAGTTCCGAGGATAAACTCCTGTCCATTGTTGTAACATTCAAATCTATTGTTCTCAGATTCTGATCTATCCCTTCCCTCTCTTTGGAGCCACTGATCCCTGTCAGTGCTGAGCGTGATGTTCCCTTTGACGCTATGTGATAACACATTGAAAGAGTCCCTTATTAATAGAAAAGAAAAACCCTCCAGTGACACAGTTAGGGTCCATGGAGACTGACATTAATTGCAGTTACTGAACAAACAGGTTCAGTTAACCCTTTTCATTTGGACACCTTTTGTACCACAATAAACGATAACATTTGCCCAGTCTGAATGGGATGTATGAGGATTGCTGAGGGAGGGAAAGATGAGAATAGCAGATGCACAGGCCAGAATCTTCCAATACACCTTGGATATGGGAGTCGTGGCAGAGGACTGGAGGGTTGCCAATGTTGCACTCTGATTAAAAAAGGAGAGGTGGAGTAAACACTATATTTACTGTCACTGATGGGGAAAATTCTAGAGTTCACATCCCAGGACAAACGTATTTGCTGCTTGAGAAAAGAAAAAAACCATGGACAACAAATGGCCAGCAGCAAGGATATGGTAAGACAAGTCATGTCTAGTAAATGCCAACAACAACAACGTATAGAGCTGGAACCTGTCATAGCCGCTAAGCGCATTGCACTTTTGAACTACAAGAAAGCCCCCAGCGATTTAACATCCGCAGCACTTAAAGCAGCCAGAAGTACTGCACAAAGAACAGCTAGGCGTTGCGCAAACGACTACTGGCAACACCTATGCAGTCATATTCAGCTGGCCTCAGACACCGGAAACATCAGAGGAATGTATGATGGCATGAAGAGAGCTCTTGGGCCAACCATCAAGAAGATCACCCCCCTCAAATCTAAATCGGGGGACATAATCACTGACCAACGCAAACAGATGGACCGCTGGGTTGAGCACTACCTAGAACTGTACTCCAGGGAGAATGCTGTCACTGAGACTGCCCTCAATGCAGCCCAGCCTCTACCAGTCATGGATGAGCTGGACATACAGCCAACCAAATCGGAACTCAGTGATGCCATTGATTCCCTAGCCAGCGGAAAAGCCCCTGGGAAGGACAGCATTACCCCTGAAATAATCAAGAGTGCCAAGCCTGCTATACTCTCAGCACTACATGAACTGCTATGCCTGTGCTGGGACGAGGGAGCAGTACCCCAGGACATGCGCGATGCCAATATCATCACCCTCTATAAAAACAAAGGTGACCGCGGTGACTGCAACAACTACCGTGGAATCTCCCTGCTCAGCATAGTGGGGAAAGTCTTTGCTCGAGTCGCTCTGAACAGGCTCCAGAAGCTGGCCGAGCGCGTCTACCCTGAGGCACAGTGTGGCTTTCGTGCAGAGAGATCGACTATTGACATGCTGTTCTCCCTTCGTCAGATACAGGAGAAATGCCGTGAACAACAGATGCCCCTCTACATTGCTTTCATTGATCTCACCAAAGCCTTTGACCTCGTCAGCAGACGTGGTCTCTTCAGACTACTAGAAAAGATCGGATGTCCACCAAAGCTACTAAGTATCATCACCTCATTCCATGACAATATGAAAGGCACAATTCAACATGGTGGCTCCTCATCAGAGCCCTTTCCTATCCTGAGTGGTGTGAAACAGGGCTGTGTTCTCGCACCCACACTTTTTGGGATTTTCTTCTCCCTGCTGCTTTCACATGCGTTCAAATCCTCTGAAGAAGGAATTTTCCTCCACACAAGATCAGGGGGCAGGTTGTTCAACCTTGCCCGTCTAAGAGCGAAGTCCAAAGTACGGAAAGTCCTCATCAGAGAACTCCTCTTTGCTGACGATGCTGCTTTAACATCTCACACTGAAGAATGCCTGCAGAGTCTCATCGACAGGTTTGCGTCTGCCTGCAATGAATTTGGCCTAACCATCAGCCTCAAGAAAACGAACATCATGGGGCAGGATGTCAGAAATGCTCCATCCATCAATATTGGCGACCACGCTCTGGAAGTGGTTCAAGAGTTCACCTACCTAGGCTCAACTATCACCAGTAACCTGTCTCTAGATGCAGAAATCAACAAGCGCATGGGAAAGGCTTCCACTGCTATGTCCAGACTGGCCAAGAGAGTGTGGGAAAATGGCGCACTGACACGGAACACAAAAGTCCGAGTGTATCAGGCCTGTGTCCTCAGTACCTTGCTCTACGGCAGCGAGGCCTGGACAACGTATGCCAGCCAAGAGCGACGTCTCAATTCATTCCATCTTCGCTGCCTTCGGAGAATACTTGGCATCAGGTGGCAGGACTATATCTCCAACACAGAAGTCCTTGAAGCGGCCAACACCCCCAGCTTATACACACTACTGAGTCAGCGGCGCTTGAGATGGCTTGGCCATGTGAGCCGCATGGAAGATGGCAGGATCCCCAAAGACACATTGTACAGCGAGCTCGCCACTGGTATCAGACCCACCGGCCGTCCATGTCTCCGTTATAAAGACGTCTGCAAACGCGACATGAAATCGTGTGACATTGATCACAAGTCGTGGGAGTCAGTTGCCAGCATTCGCCAGAGCTGGCGGGCAGCCATAAAGACAGGGCTAAATTGTGGCGAGTCGAAGAGACTTAGTAGTTGGCAGGAAAAAAGACAGAGGCGCAAGGGGAGAGCCAACTGTGCAACAGCCCCAACAAACAAATTTCTCTGCAGCACCTGTGGAAGAGCCTGTCACTCCAGAATTGGCCTTTATAGCCACTCCAGGCGCTGCTTCACAAACCACTGACCACCTCCAGGCGCGTATCCATTGTCTCTCGAGATAAGGAGGCCCAAAAGAAAAGAAAAAAAAAAGAATTTAGATCGTGCCTTTTATGCAATAAAACATCGCAAGAGCTCCACAGGAGCATTATGAAGCAAAGTATGACACAGAGCCACAACAGGAGATATGAGGTCAGATGACCAACAGCTTGGTCAAAGAGGAAGGTTTTATGTAGTGTCTTAAGGGAGGAATGTGATGCAGAGAGGCAGTGACAGTGGGATAGTGGTAATGTCATTGAACTAGTAATGCAGAGGCTCAGGCTAATGCCCTGGGTTCAAATCCCACCATAGCAGCTGGCGGAATTTAAAATTCAATGATTTAATATATTCAATTGATAAATACAAATTTGGAATTGAAAGTTGGACTTAAGAATGTTGCCATGAAAGTATCATTGATTTTTATAACAATCTATCTGGTTCACTAATGTCCTTTAGGGAAGGTGATCTACCATCCTTATCTGTTCTGGTCGCCATGTAACTCAATGTGGTTCACTTTTAACTGTCCTCTGAAATAGTCTAGAAAGCCAATCAGTGTCAAGCATAATTATGGATGGACAACAAAGATGCAGGAATGGTATTCCAGAGATTTTCATAAGGGTCGTTAACTAGTCTCGGTCGTAACTCTGGACACAGGTCTTTGGGTCGACATTCCTGGGAATGATAATGTGAAGCCTCATGTCCACATTTCGAAACAATTGTTGTTTATAAACTGTCATCTTTTTGATTGGTTACTCGATGGTTCAATCATGAGTATTACAAGAAATAATGAGACAGCACTCAGAGCTCAAATTAAACACCAATGACTCTACTAGATTCAGTAGGAATACTACTAGTTTACAATTATACAAAATACCCATTCGCAATGTACCGGTGAACAATACACCCATTAGTCACAAACATGTTGCAAAGAGTCATGCATACATGATAACCCAGTGAGCATTTCCCTCCCTGCTAATCGTTCTGCCGCTGACCAATCTCCTCGACCTTATCATTGAATCACTATTTCCAATGATTTTGCACCTTTCATATCAAGGTGGGCTGAATGTTTCACTGACAAGATCACACTGTCCTATCAAAATACACCGTAAGCTACAATTGTCCAATGAGATGCCTAATTCTTTGTTCAGATGATGATATGAGAGACTGCCTTGATGGTGAGCATGTGTTTACATTTCCTTCAGTATTTTCATCACCACTTGTGGATGTTACAGATGCCTCAGGATTGTTCTCAGCACAAACAATAGCAGCTTTTCTTCCTGGTCACATACAAATTTTAAACCACAGGACAATTAAACAATCCAAATCTCTTACATTCCTGACGTCTTACAAACTGTTGCTTAGAGAATTTCTGGTTTATTTGCATTTCAAAACAAGACATACTCTGACATCATTAATCATCTTGAATAAAACTCTAGAATTAAAATATCTATTCTCATGGTGTTCATTGTCAATTATTGTAAAAACACATCTGGTTCACTAATGTCCATTAGGGAAGGAAATCTGCCATCCTAACCTGGTCTGGCCTACATGTGATTCCAGACTCACAGCAATGTGGTTGATTCTGAAATGGCCTAGCAAGCTGCTCAGTAGTACGAAACGGCTACAAAATCTAAGAAAAGCAATGAAACCAGACAGACCACCCAGCATCGACCTAGGCACCAGAAACAACAAAGACAAACCCAGCCCTGTCGACCCTGTAAGGTCCTCCATACTAACATCTGGGGGCTTGTGCCAACGTTGGGAGAGCTGTCCCACAGGCTAGTCAAGCAGCAGAAAACATAGTCATACTCATCGAATCACACCTTACAGACAGTGTCCCAGACAATGCCATCACCATCCCCAGGTATGGACTACAGGGGTTCAAGAAGACAGCTCAGCACCACCTTCTCAAGGGCAATTAGGGATGGCAATAAATGCTGGCAGAGCCAGCGACACCCACATCCCATGAATGAGCGAATAAAAGAAATGCCCTGTGTTTAGCTAAAACCCAACAGCTTCAGACACAATCAGTCAACAGTGGGCAGTAGTGGCTGCTGTTTCCAAACACAAAGCTAGATATCTGCGTCCTTGTTGGGACAAAACTGTAGGATTGAGTTTATTTTATGATAGGACTGTTAGAACTTAGTTGTCATTTCCTTCAGTATAACGGTTAAAATAGTATTCTGTATGTAACATAACCACAACGCATGATGTTAGCTAAATATCTGGACAAGTCCTGACCTGTTGAGTCCCTTTATTTTAAAGTCGTTAGACTGTGGATTATCCCAGGGAGACTGTTAGCTTTTTAACTGGTATAAAACTGTAAACAATGCCCGTGTGGCCAGGAAGCTGTGAAATGAGATATGTACAATTCAATGCCATTAAGTGGTCACTGTGGTTGAATAGGCACAGCAGGGTGGCACCGGGTCAAGATATGACCTTTTGAAAAGGAATTCGTAGAGTTAAGGCAGCTGGAATCTGGAGGCCCCTCCCCTCCCCCACCCCCCCCCCCCACTGAACGACAATGACAATGACTTAAACCAGGCTCAAGGTACTATCATGGAAGGGTAGTTAGTTAATGACTGACCAATCAAATGAACAGAAATGGCCTTTTACCTAATATGGAACAGAACCAAGCTGGGAAATGTGTATAAATTAAGAGCTTGTAAGACCCCAAAAGGGCACATCATCATCAAGAAGAAGACAGAAGATAGACTCCAATGAAGAGACAAGGTTCCACAGTTAACCGGAGGTTGAGGACCGGGTGTTCCATTGAGAACACAACTGCTGACCACTTCCCTTTGCTCAGTATCACCATGTTCTGCTTATTGTGCAGAACTTCATTCAGTCTGTGAAGCTTGTGAAAGCAGACCCGTACACATGTAGTTTTATAACTAGTCTGAGCAGCAAGTCCCTTTTAGATCTGATCTCCCAACATAGACTGTCATTGTAATTGACCTAAGTCTGACAATTACATTAAATCAAACCCCAGATCTTACAAGTGGTGCTGAAACCCGGGACTTTGACTACTATGCAAACCGAGGCAGTTGTAGCAAAGTTTCGCAAACATATCAATATTCGTTTGACCAGTGAAAACTCTTGCAGGGATAAACTCTTTTGAGGGGCAGACGATTATACTGACCCAGTGATGTCTCTTTAAATACACATTATGTCACAAAAAGACAATGGGAAGAAGGGTCTCTGGGAAACATATGAGGAAGAGTTAAGCACTAAGTGTAATATGGACAGTATCCAGTCCCTGTTCGGAGACTGTGTATGGAAGCATGAACACGTTCCTTTTAAAATATAGTGACGTTTATCCAGGCACACGTCTTGGCTAAACATCAGAAGGGTGAAAAGGCTTTAAATCTGACTCCATGTGCAGCATCACACCGTGCACAGTGCGATGAGGAAGTGATCGAGTCACAGGTGAGAGAAATGGTAGCTCAAAGTGAACAGACCCAGCAGCAGCAGCAGACACAGCTACATGAGTTACACAATAAGCTAGTGTACTTTACTGTCACTATACAACAACAGCCACTTAATGCAGGACAGGCTTGTGCAGTTCAGCAGCAGTTAGAGTTTGCAGAGAAACATATTGTTACTGTCACACAGGATAATGTCCAGTTGACCCAGAAGTTAGAGGATTCTAGAGGTGTCCTTAGGGAGTTACAGGAGTGACCCCACCTGAAGTCAGAGCATGCACAGTACAGGTCTAACATTCAGTGATTGCAAACCCAGAGGGAAAGCAGCTCCCAGGCGGGTGTAGCAGCCTTCACAAAAAGCAGAGTATCACACAGGTGGCACTAAAACGGAGCAGGAGGCCTCGGAGGGGGACAATGTTGGAGAGGGAGAACGTTTACCGTTAAGGTAACCTCCTTGACAGGCTGTCCCGTTAATGTGGTGACAACACCGAATGGAACAGTCTGTTACTCTCAATCCCACCAAGTCACGTGTGACGTTAACAAAGAACAAAGAAAATTACAGCACAGGAACAGGCCCTTCGGCCCTCCAAGGCTACGCCGATCCAAATCCTCTATCTAAACCTGTTGCCTATTTTCTAATGGTCTGTATCTCTTTACTTCCTGCCCATTCATGTATCTGTCTAGATACATCTTAAAAGACGCTATCGTGCCCGCGTCTACCACCTCCACCAGCAATGCGTTCCAGGCACCCACCACCACGTAAAGAACTTTCCACGCATATCCCCCCTAAAGTTTTCACCTTTCACTTTGAACTCGTGTCCCCTTGCAATTGAATCCCCCACTCTGGGAAAAAGCTTCTTGCTATCCACCCTGTCTGTCCCTGAGATATAAAAGGATAGGAAATCTTTCGGAGCCACAGTAAGGCTTAAACAATGTCTGAGGAGAACAGGAGGAAAAGCTTGTGTTTGAGTAAGTGGGTCTGTTTTTGTATTTGAAGTTTCCTGTTTGATTTCTTTGTCTGTCTCAGCCAGTGTCTATTACGGTCAGTTACGTCTGGGCCTGCATGCTGTCTGAATGTAGTTGGTTGTTTAACATGTGTGTATAGTTATATTTTAAATTGGTGTGAGTGGGGAGGACAAAAGTTTTGATAACGTGGATGTTGGAGTGTTAAAAGCAATTGCTTTCTGCTGGGAAGGAGACAGAGAGAAAGAAAGAAAGAGAGACAGAGAGAGAGAGAGAGTGAGAGAGAGAATGAGTGAGAGAGCGAGACAGAGAGAGAGAGGGGGAGAGAGTGAGAGAGGGAGTGAGTGAGAGAGAGAGAGAGAGAGGTGTTTCTCCAGGGGGGATAATGAGTAATGACACTCAGGGACAGAGGAAATGTGAGCTCTGGTACTTTGATTGTTCCTGTAGGTAAAAACCTTGAAAACCCTCTTTCCACCTCCTGCCGCTATGGGTGTGGATGACACGGACTGAAGTTCCTGTCTTTAACCGGGATCTATTCAGAATCTGGCACACTTGAGGCCTTCCACCATCGGTGGGTACCGCAGGGGCTGGGATGCATCTTTAATGCCGAGAATGGCATTTTAATTTGAGTTTTTGGTTTATTTATCTGTTTTTAATAAACTTAATTCAAAATTTAAATAAAGGGGTCCTGGCGAATAAAGTCCCCCTGGACAAAAAAACAAAACGGGCCTGAGGGTCAGATCGAGAGTAAATCTCCCTCTACACTGTTGAGGGTGTGGAGGGATAAACATAGATGTCTCGTGAGACTGAGGTCTCTGAACCTCCTCACCTCTCCATGAATAAGAGGAGGAGGCATCCCTCCACTGCAGATTGCCGAGAGGAACAGGGTCAGTCTCCTGGCGGGTCCTCGGACTCCCCGCGCTACCAGCACCATTGGGGCTCGAGCCCTAAGTCACAGCTTTCTATCCCATAAAATGGAGTGGGGACAGAAGCCTCTGTACCATTCGCAACACCCGAGGTGGGGCGGGGGAGTGGTGAAGGGCCCCTCCCCTGATGGGGGAGCCTGTGGATCCACCAGGAGAAAACATTCCATCTCCCACTTGGTCCGGTGTCCTGGGTGGGGCTGAGATCTGTGAGAGTCAACGCTCTCGGCGCCTGTTGCTGTCATCCAGGATGGATCTGACTCGGAGGTTGATTTGAATAATGTTAACAGTGCTCTGTCTGCTGGTACTGTGGCGCTGGCAGGGTGGGAGATGGCCTCCTCTCTCTACCTCGGGTCTCGCTCCGGCTGGATTTCCAGAGTCAAGAAACAACTGCCTCCCCCGAGGCTGATCACAAGCCCGGGCACCGAGGGGGAGAGGCTGTCCTCAACCACAGGCACTCATATTCCCAGTTTCCCCAGAGGAATATAGGAATGACTCCTCCACCACCGATCCTGGGGATGTGATCATGAGGGAGGTGAGACTCGCTGGCGTGGCCGGGATGTCCACACCATATTGTGTGGTGGGTGTGTCGGCCACTGGCGTTGACGGCACGGAGGAGGATGGTGTCTCGGTGAGGGGCACGGAGGACGACCTTGAATCCATTGCCAGTGAGGCGGTGGACCCCCTCCTGCCTCCTACCGAGTCTCCTCTCATCCCCATTGTAGAACTCCGGGACTTCCTTGCTGCTTGCAGGGAAGTTCAGCCGCCCCTTGACCAGTGTGTGTAGCTGGCGCTGATCATCTGGTCTGTCCGTCTTGCCCTCAAGGATGGTTGCAAATGTGCAGACATGAAAAAGGTCGTGCGATGCCTGTTCAATGCGTTCCTCTCCGGGTTGCTGGGGGAGTGCAAGGCGATGAGCAGTTCCACTCTCTCCTCACAGTAAGGTATTGGTGACAGGATGGTGGTATTTTTGACATGAAGATATCCATAGCCAGCCTCAACATCAACAGCAGCAGGGTGTCTCTCAGCCGTTTTCACAATCTCACAATCCTCAGGGAAGGGAGATTTGTGATGGGTTTTCTGCAGGAAACCCACACCGTTCCAGGAGATGAAGCCACCTGGCTCCTGGAGTAGCAGGGTGACTTGATGGATCAACTACCTCAAATTAGTGGACGCCTGGTGGAATCTCCATCCCAACTCCAGTGCTTTCGTCTGGAGGACTCAGAAGAAGGGTACCGGAATTGACCGCCTCTACATTTTACAGGCATACGCCTCCTGCATCTCGGGGGCCTCCAAGTGGCTGGTTCCGTGCTCGGACCACCACCTGATGTGGGAGGAATTCACTCCACTCCGCACACGGGACGGGTCCCTGTAATGGCACTTTTAACAAATGGCTGCTGGAGGACGAGTGATTCCGTGACTCATTCCGTCGATTCTGGGCTGACTGGAGAAGGAAGCAGGGAGGCTTCCTCTACTTGAGGCTATGGTGGGATGTGGTCAAGACTCACATCCGCGTCTTCTGTCAGGAGAACACGAAGGTGTCGACCAAGAGGCGGGAAGCCGAGATCGAGCTTCTAGAGAGGGAGGTGCTTGACTTGGAGTCCCATCTCGGTCAGGCCATCACAGACCCCATCCTGTGGCAGGTGTACAAAGAGAAGAGGGCGCGCTGAGGGACCTGCAGCTCACGAGGCGTGTACGTGAGGTCGCGGATCCAGATCCTGGAAGATTTGAACCGCGCCTCACTCTTCTTCCACTCACTGGAAAATTGGCAGAGGGTGCATAAGCAGCTCTTCGAGCAGCTGGCAGACGATGGATCCGGAGGGAATGGGAATATTGGTCCGAACCTATAACAGTGCATTGCTCTCTTCGGACCCGTCCAGCGAGGACACGTGTAGAGTTTTGTAGGAGGACCTGCCAAAGATCAGACTGGAGGGCGCCAAAGGATTGGAGACTCCGCTCACATTAGCACAATTGTACGGTGCCCTCCACCAGCACTGAATGGGCAAATCGCCGGGGCTGGACGGGGCCACCGTGGAGTTCCTCGGGGCATTGGGATACGTCCTGAGGACAATAACGTGCAGTTCCTGGGGGAAAGCATGGCGACTCGGGGGTGCCCCTCTCGTGGCACAGGGCGGTTGTCATCCTGTTGCTGAAAAGGGGTGATCTCTGCTTGCTTAAGAACGGACGTCCGGTCTCCCTCCTCAACATGGATTATAAGATCTACCTACGTCCAGGAATTCCCAGAGAAACACATCTCCAGAGGCACTAATTACAGTCCCCATATCTCATGCAGAGTTGGGTCAGGAAATCCTCTGTCAACCCTGAATGTCTGTAGCAGCTCACAACATAACCTCCAGAAAGCCATCCACAGCACCTCCACTGACTTTACAATAGCAGAAGTAAGTCAAAACACCCACACCTGTAAGTTGGATGCCTGGTCCTTTTACATAACACTCGTGCTGCTGAATGTATGTTCAGGTGAGCGTGACTAACACAGGCGGACAGTAGACGTGCACAGACGAAGCTAGAAAGACGTCTGTCAAAGATGTCGGAATGGTTGATTGATGTCAATTCAAACCCCTCCTCACACTAACAGCACATGGTCAATTAGCCTGGGCGAGAGACTGGCACAACATGGGACATGTAATGACCACACTAGAGCCCTGTCCAGAATGAGGCACAGTGTTAAGCACACCAAAGCCCTGCCCGTCATGGGTCACAGTGCTGACCACATTAGAGCCCTGCCCAAAATGGAGGGATGTCATGGCCACACGAGAGCCCTGTCCAACATGGGTAACTATGCTGACCACACTACAGACGTGCACAACATCGGGCACAGTGCTGACCACACTGGAACCCTGCCCAGCATGGGGCACCATGCTGACCACACTGGAACACTACCCAGCAAAGGGCACCATGCTGACCACGCGAGAACCCTACCCAGCAAATGGGAACGGAGCTGACCACACTAGAACCCTGCCCAGCATGGAGCACCGTGCTGACCACACACGAACCCTACCCAGCAAATGGGAACGGTGCTGACCACACACGAACCCTACCCAGCATCGGGCACCATGCTGACCACACTAGAACACAGCCCAGCATGGGGCACTGTGCTGACCTAACTAACGCCCAGCCCAGCATGGGGCACTGTGCTGATCACACAAGAGCCCTGTCCAGCATGAGGCACTGTGCTGATCACACTACAGTCATGTCCAGCATGGGACACTGTGCTGATCACACTACAGTCCTGTCCAGCATGAGGCACTGTGCTGATCACACTACAGTCCTGTCCAGCATGAGGCACTGTGCTGATCACACTACAGTCCTGTCCTACATAGGGCACTGTGCTGATCACACTACAGTCCTGTCCAGCATGAGGCACAGTGCTGATCACACTACAGTCCTGTCCAGCATGAGGCACAGTGCTGATCACACTACAGTCCTGTCCAGCATGAGGCACTGTGCTGACCACACTGGAGCCCTGTCCAGCATGGGGCACTGTGCTGATCACACTACAGTCCTGTCCAGCATGAGGCACTGTGCTGATCACACTACAGGCCTGTCCTACATAGGGCACTGTGCTGATCACACTACAGTCCTGTCCAGCATGAGGCACAGTGCTGATCACACTACAGTCCTGTCCAGCATGAGGCACAGTGCTGATCACACAACAGTCCTGTGCAGCATGAGGCACTGTGCTCATCACACTACAGTCCTGTCCAGCATGGGGCACTGTGCTGATCACACTACAGTCCTGTCCAGCATGAGGCACTGTGCTGACCACACTGGAGCCCTGTCCAGCATGGGGCACTGTGCTGATCACACTACAGCCCTGTCCAGCATGAGGCACAGTGCTCATCACACTACAGTCCTGTCCAGCATGGGGCACTGTGCTGATCACACAACAGTCCTGTCCAGCATGGGGCACTGATCTGACCACACCAGAGCCCTATCCAGCATGGGGCACTGTGCTCATCACACTACAGTCCTGTCCAGCATGAGGCAATGTGCTGATCACACTACAGTCCTGTCCAGCATGAGGCACTGTGCTGATCACACTACAGTCCTGTCCAGCATGAGGCACTGTGCTGATCACACTAGAGTCCTGTCCAGCATGAGGCACTGTGCTGATCACACTACAGTCCTGTCCAGCATGAGGCACTGTGCAGACCACACTACAGTCCTGTCCAGCATGGGGCACTGTGCTGATCACACTACAGTCCTGTCCAGCATGGGGCAATGTGCTGATCACACTGCAGTCCTGTCCAGCATGGGGCAATGTGCTGATCACACAACAGTCCTGTCCAGCATGAGGCACTGTGCTGATCACACTACAGTCCTGTCCAGCATGGGGCACTGTGCTGATCACACTACAGTCCTGTCCAGCATGAGGCACTGTGCTGATCACACTACAGTCCTGTCCAGCATGAGGCACAGTGCTGATCACACTACAGTCCTGTCCAGCATGAGGCACTGTGCTGACCACACTGGAGCCCTGTCCAGCATGGGGCACTGTGCTGATCACACTACAGTCCTGTCCAGCATGAGGCACTGTGCTGATCACACTACAGTCCTGTCCTACATAGGGCACTGTGCTGATCACACTACAGTCCTGTCCAGCATGAGGCACAGTGCTGATCACACTACAGTCCTGTCCAGCATGAGGCACAGTGCTGACCACACTACAGTCCTGTCCAGCATGGGGCACTGTGCTGATCACACTACAGTCCTGTCCAGCATGGGGCAATGTGCTGATCACACTGCAGTCCTGTCCAGCATGGGGCAATGTGCTGATCACACAACAGTCCTGTCCAGCATGAGGCACTGTGCTGATCACACTACAGTCCTGTCCAGCATGGGGCACTGTGCTGATCACACTACAGTCCTGTCCAGCATGAGGCACTGTGCTGATCACACTACAGTCCTGTCCAGCATGAGGCACAGTGCTGATCACACTACAGTCCTGTCCAGCATGAGGCACTGTGCTGACCACACTGGAGCCCTGTCCAGCATGGGGCACTGTGCTGATCACACTACAGTCCTGTCCAGCATGAGGCACTGTGCTGATCACACTACAGTCCTGTCCTACATAGGGCACTGTGCTGATCACACTACAGTCCTGTCCAGCATGAGGCACAGTGCTGATCACACTACAGTCCTGTCCAGCATGAGGCACAGTGCTGATCACACTACAGTCCTGTGCAGCATGAGGCACTGTGCTCATCACACTACAGTCCTGTCCAGCATGGGGCACTGTGCTGATCACACTACAGTCCTGTCCAGCATGAGGCACTGTGCTGACCACACTGGAGCCCTGTCCAGCATGGGGCACTGTGCTGATCACACTACAGCCCTGTCCAGCATGAGGCACAGTGCTGATCACACTACAGTCCTGTCCAGCATGAGGCACTGTGCTCATCACACTACAGTCCTGTCCAGCATGGGGCACTGTGCTGATCACACAACAGTCCTGTCCAGCATGGGGCACTGTGCTGACCACACCAGAGCCCTATCCAGCATGAGGCACTGTGCTCATCACACTACAGTCCTGTCCAGCATGAGGCAATGTGCTGATCACACTACAGTCCTGTCCAGCATGAGGCACTGTGCTGATCACACTACAGTCCTGTCCAGCATGAGGCACTGTGCAGACCACACTACAGTCCTGTCCAGCATGGGGCACTGTGCTGATCACACTACAGTCCTGTCCAGCATGGGGCACTGTGCTGATCACACTACAGTCCTGTACAGCATGAGGCACTGTGCTGATCACACTGCAGTCCTGTCCAGCATGGGGCACTGTGCTGATCACACTACAGTCCTGTCCAGCATGGGGCACTGTGCTGATCACACTACAGTCCTGTCCAGCATGGGGCACTGTGCTGATCACACTACAGTCCTGTACAGCATGGGGCAATGTGCTGATCACACTGCAGTCCTGTCCAGCATGGGGCACTGTGCTGATCACACTGCAGTCCTGTACAGCATGAGGCACTGTGCTGATCACACTGCAGTCCTGTCCAGCATGGGGCAATGTGCTGATCACACTGCAGTCCTGTCCTACATAGGGCACTGTGCTGATCACACTGCAGTCCTGTCCAGCATGGGGCAATGTGCTGATCACACAACAGTCCTGTCCGGCATGGGGCACTGTGCTGATCACACTACAGTCCTGTCCAGCATGAGGCACTGTGCTGATCACACTACAGTCCTGTCCGGCATGGGGCACTGTGCTGATCACTCTACAGTCCTGTCCAGCATGAGGCACTGTGCTGATCACACTACAGTCCTGTCCAGCATGAGGCACTGTGCTGATCACACTAGAGTCCTGTCCAGCATGGGACACTGTGCTGACCACACTACAGTCCTGTCCAGCATGGGGCACTGTGCTGATCACACTACAGTCCTGTCCAGCATGAGGCACTGTGCTGATCACACTACAGTCCTGTCCGGCATGGGGCACTGTGCTGATCACTCTACAGTCCTGTCCAGCATGAGGCACTGTGCTGATCACACTACAGTCCTGTCCAGCATGGGGCACTGTGCTGACCACACTACAGTCCTGTCCAGCATGGGGCACTGTGCTGATCACTCTACAGTCCTGTCCAGCATGAGGCACTGTGCTGATCACACTACAGTCCTGTCCAGCATGGGGCACTGTGCTGACCACACTACAGTCCTGTCCGGCATGGGGCACTGTGCTGATCACTCTACAGTCCTGTCCAGCATGAGGCACTGTGCTGATCACACTACAGTCCTGTCCAGCATGGGGCACTGTGCTGATCACACTGCAGTCCAGTCCAGCATGAGGAACTGTGCTGATCACACTACAGTCCTGTCCAGCATGGGGCAATGTGCTGATCACACTACAGTCCTGTGCAGCATGGGGCACTGTGCTGATCACACTACAGTCCAGTCCAGCATGGGGCAATGTGCTCATCACACTACAGTCCTGTCCAGCATGAGGCACTGTGCTGATCACACTAGAGTCCTGTCCAGCATGGGGCTCTGTGCTGATCACACTACAGTCCTGTCCAGCATGGGACACTGTGCTGACCACACTACAGTCTTGTCCAGCATGAGGCACTGTGCTGATCACACTACAGTCCTGTCCAGCATGAGGCACTGTGCTGATCACACTACAGTCCTGTCCAGCATGAGGCACTGTGCTGATCACACTAGAGTCCTGTCCAGCATGGGGCTCTGTGCTGATCACACTACAGTCCTGTCCAGCATGGGACACTGTGCTGACCACACTACAGTCTTGTCCAGCATGAGGCACTGTGCTGATCACACTACAGTCCTGTCCAGCATGGGGCACTGTGCTGATCACACTAGAGTCCTGTCCAGCATGGGGCTCTGTGCTGATCACACTACAGTCCTGTCCAGCATGGGACACTGTGCTGACCACACTACAGTCTTGTCCAGCATGAGGCACTGTGCTGATCACACTACAGTCCTGTCCAGCATGGGGCACTGTGCTGATCACACTACAGTCCTGTCCAGCATGTGGCACTGTGCTGATCACACTACAGTCCTGTCCAGCATGAGGCAATGTGCTCTTCACACTACAGTCCTGTCCAGCATGGGGCAATGTGCTGATCACACTACAGTCCTGTCCAGCATGGGGCACTGTGCTGATCACACTACAGTCCTGTCCAGCATGAGGCACTGTGCTGATCACACTACAGTCCTGTGCAGCATGAGGCACTGTGCTGATCACACTACAGTCCAGTCCAGCATGAGGCACTGTGCTGATCACACTACAGTCCTGTCCAGCATGAGGCACTGTGCTGATCACACTGCTGTCCAGTCCAGCATGGGGCAATGTGCTGATCACACTACAGTCCTGTCCAGCATGAGGCACTGTGCTGATCACACTACAGTCCTGTGCAGCATGAGGCACTGTGCTGATCACACTACAGTCCAGTCCAGCATGAGGCACTGTGCTGATCACACTACAGTCCTGTCCAGCATGAGGCACTGTGCTGATCACACTGCAGTCCAGTCCAGCATGGGGCAATGTGCTGATCACACTACTGTCCTGTCCAGCATGGGGCACTGTGCTGATCACACTACAGTCCTGTCCAGCATGAGGCACTGTGCTGATCACACTACAGTCCTGTCCAGCATGAGGCACTGTGCTGATCACACTGCAGTCCAGTCCAGCATGGGGCAATGTGCTGATCACACTACAGTCCTGTCCAGCATGAGGCACTGTGCTGATCACACCGCAGTCCTGTCCAGCATGGGGCACTGTGCTGATCACACTACAGTCCAGTCCAGCATGGGGCAATGTGCTGATCACACTACAGTCCTGTCCAGCAGAGGGCACTGTGCTGATCACACTGCAGTCCAGTCCAGCAGAGGGCACTGTGCTGATCACACTACAGTCCTGTCCAGCATGGGGCAATGTGCTGATCACACTACAGTCCTGTCCAGCATGAGGCACAGTGCTGATCACACTACAGTCCTGTACAGCATGGGGCACTGTGCTGATCACACTACTGTCCTGTCCAGCATGGGGCACTGTGCTGATCACACTACAGTCCTGTCCAGCATGAGGCACTGTGCTGATCACACTACAGTCCTGTCCAGCATGAGGCACTGTGCTGATCACACTGCAGTCCAGTCCAGCATGAGGCACTGTGCTGATCACACTACAGTCCTGTCCAGCATGAGGCACTGTGCTGATCACACTACAGTCCTGTCCAGCATGAGGCACTGTGCTGATCACACTACAGTCCTGTCCAGCATGAGGCACTGTGCTGATCACACTACAGTCCAGTCCAGCATGAGGCACTGTGCTGATCACACTACAGTCCTGTCCAGCATGGGGCAATGTGCTGATCACACTACAGTCCTGTCCAGCATGAGGCACTGTGCTGATCACACCGCAGTCCTGTCCAGCATGGGGCACTGTGCTGATCACACTACAGTCCAGTCCAGCATGGGGCATTGTGCTGATCACACTACAGTCCTGTCCAGCATGGGGCAATGTGCTGATCACACTACAGTCCTGTCCAGCAGAGGGCACTGTGCTGATCACACTACAGTCCTGTCCAGCAGAGGGCACTGTGCTGATCACACTACAGTCCTGTCCAGCAGAGGGCACTGTGCTGATCACACTACAGTCCAGTCCAGCATGGGGCAATGTGCTGATCACACTACAGTCCTGTCCAGCAGAGGGCACTGTGCTGATCACACTACAGTCCTGTCCAGCATGAGGCAATGTGCTGATCACACTACAGTCCTGTCCAGCATGAGGCACTGTGCTGATCACACTACAGTCCTGTCCAGCATGGGGCAATGTGCTGATCACACTACAGTCCTGTCCAGCATGGGGCACTGTGCTGATCACACTACAGTCCTGTCCAGCATGAGGCACTGTGCTCATCACACTACAGTCCTGTCCAGCATGGGGCAATGTGCTGATCACACTACAGTCCTGTCCAGCATGGGGCACTGTGCTGATCACACTACAGTCCTGTCCAGCATGGGGCACTGTGCTGATCACACTACAGTCCTGTCCAGCAAGAGGCACTGTGCTGATCACACTACAGTCCTGTCCAGCATGAGGCAATGTGCTGATCACACTACAGTCCTGTCCAGCATGAGGCACTGTGCTGATCACACTACAGTCCTGTCCAGCAAGAGGCACTGTGCTGATCACACTACAGTCCTGTCCAGCAAGAGGCACTGTGCTGATCACACTACAGTCCTGTCCAGCAAGAGGCACTGTGCTGATCACACTACAGTCCTGTCCAGCATGAGGCACTGTGCTGATCACACTACAGTCCTGTCCAGCATGAGGCAATGTGCTGATCACACGACAGTCCTGTCCAGCATGGGGCACTGTGCTGACCACACTACAGTCCTGTCCAGCATGAGGCACTGTGCTGATCACACTACAGTCCTGTCCAGCATGAGGCACTGTGCTGATCACACTACAGTCCTGTCCAGCATGGGGCAATGTGCTGATCACACTACAGTCCTGTGCAGCATGGGGCACTGTTCTGATCACACTGCAGTCCTGTCCAGCATGGGGCAATGTGCTGATCACACCGCAGTCCTGTCCAGCATGGGGCAATGTGCTGATCACACTACAGTCCTGTCCAGCATGGGGCACTGTGCTGATCACACTACAGTCCTGTCCAGCATGAGGCACTGTGCTGATCACACTGCAGTCCTGTCCTGCATGAGGCACTGTGCTGATCACACTGCAGTCCTGTCCTGCATGAGGCACTGTGCTGATCACACTACAGTCCTGTCCAGCATGAGGCAATGTGCTGATCACACGACAGTCCTGTCCAGCATGGGGCACTGTGCTGACCACACTACAGTCCTGTCCAGCATGAGGCACTGTGCTGATCACACTACAGTCCTGTCCAGCATGAGGCACTGTGCTGATCACACTACAGTCCTGTCCAGCATGGGGCAATGTGCTGATCACACTACAGTCCTGTGCAGCATGGGGCACTGTTCTGATCACACTGCAGTCCTGTCCAGCATGGGGCAATGTGCTGATCACACCGCAGTCCTGTCCAGCATGGGGCAATGTGCTGATCACACTACAGTCCTGTCCAGCATGGGGCACTGTGCTGATCACACTACAGTCCTGTCCAGCATGAGGCACTGTGCTGATCACACTGCAGTCCTGTCCTGCATGGGGCAATGTGCTGATCACACTGCAGTCCTGTCCAGCATGGGGCAATGTGCTGATCACACTACAGTCCTGTCCAGCATGGGGCACTGTGCTGATCACACTACAGTCCTGTCCAGCATGAGGCACTGTGCTGATCACACTACAGTCCTGTCCAGCATGGGGCACTGTGCTGATCACACTACAGTCCTGTGCAGCATGAGGCACTGTGCTGATCACACTGCAGTCCTGTGCAGCATGAGGCACTGTGCTGATCACACTACAGTCCTGTCCAGCATGAGGCACTGTGCTGATCACACTAGAGCCCTGTCCAGCATGAGGCACTGTGCTGATCACACTACAGTCCTGCCCAGCATGAGGCACTGTGCTGATCACACGACAATGTTGTCCAGCTTGATGCACTGTGCTGACCACACAACAGTCCTGTCCAGCATGAGGCACTGTGCTGATCACACTACAGTCCTGTCCAGCATGGGGCACTGTGCTCATCACACAGGAGACCTGTCCAGCATGGGGCACTGTGCTGATCACACAGGTGACCTGTGCAGCATGAGGCACTGTGCTGACCACACTGGAGCCCTGTCCAGCATGGGGCACTGTGCTGATCACAGTGCAGTCCTGTCCAGCATGGGGCATTGTGCTGAGCACACAACAGTCCTGTCCGGCATGAGGCACTGTGCTGACCACACTGGAGCCCTGTCCAGCATGGGGCACTGTGCTGATCACACTACAGTCCTGTCCAGCATGAGGCACTGTGCTGACCACACTGGAGCCCTGTCCAGCATGGGGCACTTTGCTGATCACACTACAGTCCTGTCCAGCATGAGGCACTGTGCTGACCACACTGGAGCCCTGTCCAGCATGGGGCACTGTGCTGATCACACTACAGTCCTGTCCAGCATGGGGCACTGTGCTGATCACACTACAGTCCTGTGCAGCATGAGGCACTGTGCTGACCTCACTATATCCCTGTCCAATATGGGGCACTGTGCTGACCACACGATATCCCTGTCCAATATGGGGCACTGTGCTGATCACACTAGATCCCTGTCCGGTATGAGGCACTGTGCTGACCACACTAGAGCACTGCCCAGTATGAGGCACTGTGCTGACCACACTAGATCCCTGTCCAGTATGGGGCACTGTGCTGACCACACTAGATCCCTGTCCAGTATGAGGCACTGTGCTGACCACACTAGACCCCTGTCCAGTATGAGGCACTGTGCTGACCACACTAGATCCCTGTCCAGTATGGGGCACTGTGCTGACCACACTAGACCCCTGTCCAGTATGAGGCACTGTGCTGACCACACTAGATCCCTGTCCAGTATGAGGCACTGTGCTGACCACACTAGATCCCTGTCCAGTATGGGGCACTGTGCTGACCGCTCTAGAGCACTGTAAAGCATGGGGCACTGTGCTGACCACACTGGAACCCTGCCCAGCATGGGGCTCTGTGCTGACCACACTAGAGTCTTTCCAGCATGGGGCACTGTGCTGACCACACTAGCGTCTTTCCAGCGTGGGGCACTGTGCTGACCACACCAGAACCCTGCCCAGCATGGGGCTCTGTGCTGACCACACTTGCGTATTTCCAGCATGGGGCGCTGTGCTGACCTCTCTAGAGCACTGTAAAGCATGGGGCACTGTGCTGCCCACACTGGAGTCCTGCCCAGCACGAGGAGGCAAGTGCTGACCACATTGGAGCCCTACCTAGCATGGGGCACTGTGCTGATTACACTGGAGACCTGCCGAACATGGAGCACTGTGCTGATTACACTGGAGACCTGCCGAACATGGAGCACTGTGCTGATTACACTGGAGACCTGCCGAACATGGAGCACTGTGCTGACCACACTAGAACCTTGTCCAGCATGGTGCACTGTGCTGATTGCACTGGAGACCTGCCGAACATGGAGCACTGTCCTGACCACACTAGGACCCTGTCCAGCATGGTGCACTGTGCTGATTACACTGGAGACCTGCCGAACATGGAGCACTGTCCTGACCACACTAGAACCCTGTCCAGCATGGTGCAGTGTGCTGATTACACTGGAGACCTGCCGAACATGGAGCACTGTGCTGATTACACTGGAGACCTGCCGAACATGGAGCACTGTGCTGATTACACTGGAGACCTGCCGAACATGGAGCACTGTGCTGATTACACTGGAGACCTGCCGAACATGGAGCACTGTGCTGACCACACTAGAACCCTGTCCAGCATGGAGCACTGTGCTGATTACACTGGAGATCTGCCGAACATGGAGCACTGTCCTGACCACAGTAGAACCCTGTCCAGCATGGTGCAGTGTGCTGATTACACTGGAGACCTGCCGAACATGGAGCACTGTGCTGATTACACTGGAGACCTGCCGAACATGGAGCACTGTGCTGATTACACTGGAGACCTGCCGAACATGGAGCACTGTGCTGATTACACTGGAGACCTGCCGAACATGGAGCACTGTGCTGATTACACTGGAGACCTGCCGAACATGGAGCACTGTGCTGATTACACTGGAGACCTGCCGAACATGGAGCACTGTCCTGACCACACTAGAACCCTGCCCAGCATGGTGCACTGTCCTGACCACACTAGAACCCTGCCCTGAATGGGGTACTGTGCTGACCACACTGTCCAGCATGGTGCACTGAGCTGATTACACTGGATCCTTTCCCAGCATGGGGCACTGTGCTGACCACATTAGATCCCTTCCCAGCATGCGGCACTGTGCTGACCACATTAGATCCCTTCCCAGCATGGGGCACTGTGCTGACCACACTTGACTCCTGCCCAGCATGGGTTACAGTGCTGACCATACTAGAATCTTGTCCAGCATGGGGCACTGTGCTGACTGTACTAGAGCCCTGCCCGGTATGGGGCGCTGTGCAGTTTCAGCAGCAGATGGACTGAGACAGGGATGAAGTTGGCGATGTTACCGAGGTGGAAATAGACGGTTGTAATGATATCCTGAAAATGAGGTTAAATCTCATTTTGTGGTCAAATGTGACACCAAGGTTGCAAACAGACTGTTTGAATCTCAGACTGTTACCAGGGAGAGGGATGGAATCAATAGCAAGGGAACAGAGTTGGAGTGGGGAGTCAAAACAATGGCTTCAGTCTTCCCAATATTTAATTGGAGGAAATTTCTGCTCATCCAGTCCTGGATGTCGGATAATCAGTCTGATAATTTAGCAACAGTGGAGAAATGGAGATAGGTGATGGTGAGGTAAACTTTATGGAGGTCCTTGATGAAACAATGGAGAGGTTTGATGAGGGTGGTGTGATTGAAGTTATATTTATATGGACTTTCAACTGTGTTTGATCAAGTGTCATTCAATAGACAGCTTAACGAAACTGAACCCTATGGATTAAAGGGGCAATGACAGTGTTTTGTTTAATTCATTCACGGGATGTGGGCGTCGCTGGCCAGGATAGCATTTATTACCCATCCCTAATTGTCCTTGAGAAGGTGGTGGTGAGCTGCCTTCTTGAACCGCTGCAGACCATGTGGGGTAGGTAAACCAACAGTGCTGTTAGGATTTTGACCCAGTGACAGTGAAGGAATGGCGATATAGTTCCAAGTCAGCATGATGAGTGACTTGGAGGGAAACTTGGAGGTGGTGGTGTTTCCATGTATTTGCTGCCCTTGTCCTTCTAGTTCGTAGAGGTCGCGGGTTTGGAAGGTGCTGTCTAAGGAGCCTTGGTGCATTGCTGCAGTGCATCTTGTAGATGGTACACATTGCTGCCACTGTGCGTCAGTGGTGAAGGGACTGAATGTTTGTAGATGGCGTGCCAATCAAGCGGGCTGCTTTGTCCTGGATGGTGTTAAGCTTCTTGAGTGTTGTTGGAGCTTCACCCATCCAGGCAAGTGAAGAGTATTCCATCACACTCCTGACTTGTGCCTTGTAGATTGTGGACAGGCTTTGGGGAGTCAGGAGGTGAGTTACTCGCCTCAGGATTCCTAGCCTCTGACCTGCTCTTGTAGCCACGGTATTCATATTAGGACATTAGAACATTAGAACATTACAGCGCAGTACAGGCCCTTCGGCCCTCGATGTTGCGCTGACCTGTGAAACCATCTGACCTACACTATTCCATTTTCATCCATATGTCTATCCAATGACCACTTAAATGCCCTTAAAGTTGGCGAGTCTACGACTGTTGCAGGCAGGGCGTTCCACGCCCCTACTACTCTCTGCTACTGGCTACTCCAGTTCAGTTTCTGGTCAATGGTAGCCCCTAGGATGTTGATAGTGGGGCATTCAGCGATGGTAATGCTGTTGAATATCAAGGGGAGATGGTTAGATTCTCTCTTGTTGGAGATGGTCATTGCCTGGCACTTGTGTGGTGCAAATGTTACTTGCCACTTATCAGCCCAAGCCTGGATATTGTCCAGGTCTTGCTGCATTTCTACACAGACTGCTTCAGTATCTGTGGAGTCGCAAATGGTGCTGAACATTGTGCAATCATCAGCAAACATCCCGACTTCTGACCTTATGATTGAAGGAAGGTCATTGATGAAGCAGCTGAAGATGGTTGGGCCCAGGACATTACCCTGAGGAACTCCTGCAGTGATGTCCTGGAGCTCTTAGCTCCGTCTATCGCATGCTGCTTACTCAGTTTGGCATGCAAGTAGTCCTGGGTTGTAGCTTCACTAGCTTGACACCTCATTTTGAGATATGCTTGGTGCTGCTCCTGGCATGCCCTCCTGCACTCTTCATTGAACCAGGGTTGGTCTCCTGGCTTGATGGTAATGGTAGAGTGGGGGATATGCCGGGCCATGAGGTTACAGATTGTGGTTGAGTACAATTCTGCTGCTGCTGATGGCCCACAGCGCCTCATGGATGCCCAGTTTTGCATTGCTAGATCCGTTCGAAATCTATCCCATTTAGCACGGTGATAGTGCCACACAACACAATTGACGGTATCCTCAATGTGAAGGCGGGACTTCATCTCCACAAGGACTGTGCGGTGGTCACTCCTACCAATACTGTCATGGACAGATGCATCTGTGGCAGGCAGATTGGTGAGGACGAGGTCGAGTATGTTGTTCCCTCGTGTTGGTTCCCCCACCACCTGCCGCAGACCCAGTCTAGCAGCCATGTCCTTTAGGACCCGGCCAGCTCGGTCAGTAGTGGTGCTACCGAGCCACTCATGGTGATGGACATTGAATTCCCCCACTCAGAGTACATTTTGTGCCCTTGCCACCCTCAGTGCTCCCTCCAAGTGCTGTTCAACATGGGGGAGTACTGAGTCATCAGCTGAGGGAGAGCAGTAGGTGGTAATCAGTAGGAGGTTACCTTGCCCATATTTGACCTGATCCCATGAGATTTCATGAGGTCCAGAGTCGATGTTGAGGACTCCCAGGGCAACTCCCTCCCTACTGTATACCACTGCGCCACCACCTCTGCTGCGTCTGTCCGGCCGGTGGGACAGGACGTACCCGGGACATTGTCTGTAAGGTATGATTCCGTGAGTATGACTATGTCAGGCTGTTGCTTGACTAGTCTGTGGGCAGCTCTCCCAACTTTGGCACAATTTCACAGATGTTAGTAAGGAGGACTTTGCAGGGTCGACAGGGCTGGGTTTGCCGTTGTCGTTTCCGGTGCCGAGGTCCATGCCGGGTGGTCCGCCCAGTTTCATTGCTTTTTATAGACTTTGTAGCGGTTAGTTACAACTGAGTGGCTTGCTAGACCATTTCAGAGGGCATGTTAGAGGTAACCACATTGCTGTGGGTCTGGAGTCACATATAGGCCAGACCAGGTAAGGACATCAGATTTCCTTCCCTAAAGGACATTATTGAACCAGATGGGTTTTTACAACAATCGACAATGGTTTCATGGCCATCTTTAGACTAGTTTTAATTCCAGATTATTTTTTTATTACTTTCAAATTCCACCTCCTGCTGTGATGGGATTCGAACCCATGTCCCCAGAGGAATACCCTGGGTCTCTGGTTACGAGTCCAGTGTCAATATAACATTGGCGAATGAAGAGTGAACAGAGAGAAGTGGTGAAAAGTTGTTGTTCAGACTCGATGGCAGTATACAGTGGTGTTCCTCAGCTGGGCTACGAAGTGGCAGATGGAGTTCAACCTGGAAAAGTGTGAAGTGATTCACTTTGGAAGGTCGAATTTGAATGCGGAATACAGGCTTAAAGACAGGATTCTTGGTAGTGTGGAGGAACAGAGGGATCTTGGGGTCCATGTCCATAGATCGCTCAAAGTTGCCACCCAAGTTGATAGGGTTGTTAAGAAGGCGTATGGTTTGTTGGCTTTCATTAACAGGGGGATTGCGTTCAAGAGCCGCGAGGTTATGCTGCAGCTCTGTAAGGTTCAACCAGAAATAGAATATTGTGTTCAGTTCTGGTCGCCTCATTATAGGAAGGATGTGGAAGCTTTAGAGAGTGTGCAGAGGAGATTTACCAGGATGCTGCCTGGACTGGAGGGCATGTCCTACGAAGAAAGATTGAGGGAGCTAGGGCTTTTCTCATTGGAGCGAGGAAGGATGAGAGGTGACTTGAAAGAGATGATGAGAGGCATAGATCGAGTGGATAGTCAGAGACTTTTTCCCAGGGTGGAAAGGGCTATCACCAGGGGGCATAATCTTAAGATGATTGGAGGAAGGTTTCAGGGAGATGTCAGAGGTAGGTTCTTTACACAGAGAGTGGTGGGTGCGTGGAATGTGCTGCCAGCGGTGGTAGTGGAAGCAGATACGTTAGGGGCATTTAAGCGACTCTTGGATAGGTACATGGATGATAGTAGAATGAAGGGTAGGTAGTTAGTTTGATCTTGGAGTAGGTTAAAGTTTCGGCACAACATTGTGGGCTGAAGGGCCTGTACTGTGCTGTACTGTTCTATGTTCTATGTTCTATGTTCGGTATTGGGACCACTGCTCTCTTTGCGCTTGGAAAACCCAGGGTGGGGAGGGCAGAGCCTCCTCCTCCCTCTTCACTGAGCTTCCCCTCTCTGCAGCCTCTGCTCCATTTGTTGGTCATGTTTCAGACCCAGAGACACTGTAACTGCAGTCCCCATACCTTGACCAGAGTTTTGTCAACAAATCCTCTGTCGTCCCTGAATATCTGCAGCAGCTCACAACACAACCTCCAGAAAACCATCCACAGCACCTCCACTAACTTTACAATAGCAGAAATAAGTCAAAAGCCCCTCACCTGTAAGTTGAGTGCAAACGTACACACATACGAATGAGGAGCAGAAGTAGGCCATTCGGCCCCTCGAGCCTGCTCTGAAATTCAATAATAACATGGCTGATCTGGTTGTGTTTTGAATTCTAACTGCCATCTTACCCTGATTACCTTTCATTCTCTTGACTAACAAGAATCTTTCTCCCTCCACTTTTAAAATATTTCATGACCCCATCTCCACCACCTTCTGTGGCAGAGAGTTCCAAAGTCACACAAACCTCTGAGAGAAAAATGTTCTCCTCATCTCTGTCCTGAAGGGGCGACCCATAATTTCAAAACAGTGCCCCCAGGTTCTCGACTCACCCACAAGAGGAAACATCCTTTCCACTTCCACCTTGTCAAGACCTTTCAGATTCTAGTAAACCTCAATCAAGTCTCCCCTCACTCTTCTAAACTCCAGTGAAAACAAGCCTGTCTGTCCAACCTTTCCTCAAAAGACAACCCGCTCATTCCTATTATCACTCTAGTAAACTACCTCTGAACCGCCTCTAAAGTATTCACATCCTTGATTAAATAAGGAGACCAAAACTCTGGACATTATTCGAGATGTGGTCTCACCAATGCCTTGTATAACTGAAGCATCACATGCTGACTTTTATTTTCAATTCCTCTTGTAATGAAGGATAGCATTCCATTCGCCTTCTTTATTACTTGCTGTACCTACCTACTAACTGTTTGTGACTCATGCATTAGAACACCGAGATGCCTAAGCACCTCGGAATTTTGCAGCGTCCTACCAAAGTGAACAACTTCACATTTTCCCACATTATACTCCATCTGTGAGATTGTTTTCCCACTCATGCAACCTATCTTTATCGGTCTGCAACCTCCTTATGTCCTCTTCACAACATACTTTCCTATCTATCTTTGTGCCACCTGCAAATTTAGCTAACATGCCATCGCTTCCCTCATCTAAGTCATTAATATAAATTGTAAAAAGTTGAGGCCCCCTGCACAGACCCCTGATGGACTCCACTTGTCACATCCTGCTAATCTGAAAATGACCCATTTATGCAGACCCTCTGTTTGCTGCAACTGGCTAATCTTCGATCCAAGCTAATATGTTACCCCCTACACATGAGCTCCTACTTTGCACAATCACCTTTTATGTGACATCTAGTCTAATGCCTTCTGGAAATCCAAGCGCAGTGGTTCAAAGGGCTCCCCTTTATCCATATTGCATGTTACTCCTTCAAAGAACTTCAATAAATTAGTTCAGGATGATTTCCCTTTCACAAAACCATGCTGTCTATTCGCGATTACCTTCAGTTTTTCTTAAGTGCCCAGCGAAAGCCTCCTTAATGATCGATTCTAACACCTTCCCCATAACAGATGTCAAGCTAACTAACATATAGTTGCCTGTTTTCTGCCTCCCCCTCTTCTTGAATAGAGGGGTTATATTTGCTACTTTCCAGTCAGATGGAATCTTTCCAGAGTCTAGCGAATTTTGAAAAAATAACACCCACACATCTACTACCTCATTAGCCACATCTTTTAAGACCCTAGGATGAAGTCCATCAGGACCCGGGGACTTGTCAGCCCGCAACTCCATAAGTTTGTTCAGTAAAGATTCCCTGGTGATTGTATTTTCACCAAGGTCCTCTCTTCCTTCCACCTCCTGATTTACAGATATTACTGGCATGTTTCGTGCATCCTCTATAGTGAAGACCGAAGCAAAATATTTGTTCATTGCATCCACCGTTTCCTTATTATCTACTACTAACTTTGCATTCTCACTGTCCAGAGGAGGAACACTCTCTTTACTTATTCTTGTCCTTTTTAAATACCTGTAGAAACTCTTGCTATCCATTTTTACATTTCTCGCTAGCTTCCTCTCATACTCTAATGTCTTTCTCCTGATTAACCCTTTAGTCATTGTCTGCTGTTCTTTATATTCTGACCAATCATTAGAACTGCCACTCATTTCTGCACAATGATATGCCTTTAACTTCAGTGTCATGTTTTCCTTAACTTCGTTAGTTAACCGCAGACGGTGGGTCCTTCCCCTTATAGTAGGAATATACTTATTCTGGAGTATTTTGAAATATCCCCATAAATTTCTGCCACTGCTTCTCTAATTATCTACCTCCAAGCCTAGTAACCCAGTTCAGTTCAGCTAGCTCAGTTTTCATGCCCAAATACTTTCCCTTATTCAAGTTTAAAATACTAGTCTTAGACCCACTCTTCTCACTTTCAAACTGGATGTAAAATTCAGTCACAGTGTGGTCGCTGCTACCTAGAGGTGCCTTTACTCTGAGGTCATTAATTAATCCTGTCACATTACACTATATCAAAACTAATTTAACCTGCTCTCTGATTGTGTCTAGAACGTGGTGCTCTAAGAAACTATCCCTAAAACATTCTATGCACTCCTCATCCAGGCTATTATTCCAAATATGATTTTTCCAGTTTATATGTAGATTAAAATCATCCATGATTATTGCCGGACCTCTATCATAAGCAAACGATATCTCTTCTTGTATAATATGTTTTATATTGCGATTACTGTTAGGAGACCTGTAGACCACTCCCACTGGGCACTTCTTTCCCCTGCTAATCCTCATCTCCACCCAAACCGATTCGACACCCTGATCTCCTGTACCAAGTTGATCTCGAACTAATGCACCAATACCATCCTTGATTAACAGTGCTACCCCTCCACCTTTACCTAGCTTCCTATTCTTCTTGAATGTCATATACCCCTCAATATTCTGGAACAGGATGCCTGGTCCTTTTAAAAAACACTAGAAGGGTTTATTCATGCTTCTGAATGTATCTTCAGCTGTGAGTGAGTAGCACAGGCGGTCAGTGGTCATGCACAGACCAAGTTTCAAAGGCGTACATCAAAGCTGCTGGAATGGGACATTGACGTCACTTCAAACCCCTCCTCAGACTAACAGCAAGTGCACAGTATACACAGGCTACATCCCTGCACAGCATGGGGCACTGTGCTGGCCATACTAGAAGTGGTCGCCTGTTCCATTCACATCATTTTACAGATCCAGGTTTCTGTAATGTTGGCACCAGTGGTGCCATAGAGTAAAAATCACAGCCGGAGGAGACAGGGAGGGGAAAGCAAATCACTTTCAAAAGGGAATTGGAAAAAAAGCCTCAAAGGCATAAGATTACAATGATATGAGACTGGAGAGGGGAATGGGATTAATTGGAGGGGTGAGGCCATGGAGAAATTCAAACACAAGAATGAGAATATAAAAATTAAGGTGCTGCCAGACCAGGAAGAAACGTAGATCAGTGAGCACAGGGGTGATGGGTGATTGGGATTTGCTGTGAGTTTGGATACAGGCAGCAGAGTTCTGGAAGGGCTGTGGTTTATGGAGGTTTATAAGTGGGAGAGTGTCAAGGATAGAATTGGAATATTCAAGTGTGGATTTAAGAAAGGCATAGATGAGTATTTATTCAGCAGATGGGCTGAGGCAGAGGTGGAGACGGGTGATATTACAGAGGTGGTTGTAGGCAGGGTGGGTGATGGAGAGAATGTGGAGATGAACTCAGCTCAGAGTCAACTGGATGCCAGAGGTCGCAAACAGTCTATTTCAGCCTCAGACATTGGTCAGTGAGGGGAATGCAGATGGTGGATAGGGAATGGAGTTTGTGACAGTGACTGAATGCAATGTCTTTGGACTTCCCAAGATTTACATGACAAGAACATTAAATCAGTGACATATGATTTATAGTTCTAAACGTTGGAGAAAGAGACTTACCAGGGACACCAACAATAGCGAGGATTGGATAATAAATCGTTTGAATCATCTTCAGTGCATAATAGATCCGATCATGTAATGTTAGCCAAAAAATAATCTGCAGTAACTAGGACAAACCAAGAGGAGAAACTCCTGCTTCCCATTGTAGTAACATTCCAATCTACTGTTCTCAGATTCTGACCCATTGTCATAACATTCCAATCTAATGTTCTCAGATTCTGATCTACCCTCTCTCTCTCTCTCTCGAACTGCTGATCCTGAAAGTGCCGGGAATCTGCTGGGAATAACACATTGACAGGAGTCCTGTATTAATAGAAGCTGGAAACCCTCCAGTGACAAATGTGGGGTCCATGGTGACTTACATTAGTAACAGTAACTGAACAAACAAGTTCAGTTAACCCCTTTCAATCCACCAATTTATGCCCTGCCCTGCCTGCAGCAGTAATAGACTCGCCAACCTTAAGGGCATTTATGTGGTCATTGGATAGACATATGGATGAAAATGGAATCGTGTAGGTCAGATGGTTTCACAGGTCGGCGCAACATTGAGGGCTGAAGGGCCTGTACTGCGCTGTAATCTTCTAATTTTAATTCTAATAAAGTAGAACATGTCTGAATTGGATGTGTGGGGGGTGCTGAGGGAAGGAACTGGCCAGAATCTTCCAACCCTCCTTGGGTATGAGACTGGTGCCAGAGACAGGAGGGTTCTAAATGTTACACACTGTTTTAAAAAAGGAGAGATGCGGTAAACCATGTAATTACTGACCAGTCAGTCTAACGTCGCTGGTGGGAAATTTCTGGAGTTCACAGCCCAGGACAAAAGCATTCGTTGCTTGAAAAAAAACACCAGACAATGAATGGACGGAAGCAGGGATATGGTAATGACAAATCATGTCTAGCAAAGCTCAACAACAGCAACTTACATTTCTTGGTCAAAGCAGAATGTCTTAAGTAGTGGTTTAAGGGAGGAAAGTGAGGCATAGAAGCAGTGACAGTGGTATAGTGACGATGTCACTGAACTAGAATCCCAGAGGTGCAGGCTGATGCCCTCGGTTCAAATCCCACTATGGCAGCTGGTGGGAATTAAAATTCAATCAATTAATAATTTCAACTGATTAATAAAAATCTGGAAATGAAAACTATTCTCAGTAATGGTGTGACAAATCTATCATTGACTGGTGTAAAAACCGATCGGATTTACTAATGTCCGCTAGGGAAGAAAATCTGCTGTCCTTACCTGATCTGGCCTACATCTGACTCCAGACCCACAGCAATGTGGTTGACTCTGAACTGCCTTGTGAAATGTCCAAACAAGTCACTCAATTGTCAGGGCGATTAGCGATGGGAACAAATGATGGCCTTGCCAGCGAAGCCCACATCTCACACAATAATAAAAAAAGTGGTGTAGGGAGGGAATTCCAGAGCTTTGGGCCTCGGCAGCTGAAGACCTGGCTGGCAGTGGTGCAATGATGAAAATCAAGCATACACAAGAGCCCAGGATTAGAGGAGTGCAAATATCTTGGAGGGTTGTGGGGCTGGTAGAGAATACAGCGATAAGGAGGGGTGAGAAAATGGAGAGAGTTGGAAACACGGTTGAGAATTTTAAAATCAAGACATGGCCTGACTGGAAGCTGATGTACGTCAGTGATTGGGAACGGGACTTGGTGCGGGTTAACACAAGAGCAGCAGAGTTTGGATGACCTCAAGTTTACAGAGAGTAGAATGTGTGAGACAAGCCACGAGTGTGTTAAAATCTGGAATAGAAAGCTAGTCTCTGTCATGGCGCCATGAAACTATTAGCGATTTTTTAAATTAAACACCATCTGATTCACTAATGTCCTTTGGAGAATGAAATCTGCCGTCCTTTCCTGGTCTAGCCTACATGTGACTCCAGACTCACAGCAATGTCATTGACTCGCAACTGCCCTCTGAAAGGGCCTAGCATCTCACTCTGTTTAGGGATTTGAAAAGAAGGCTGAGCGTTTTACAATTGAGGAGTTGCTGGCCAGGATCCAATGTAGGTCAGTGAGTACAGAGGGTGATGGGTGAATAGGACTTGGTGTGAGTTAGGCAGCAGTGTTGTGGATCACCTCAAGTTTATGGAGGGTAGGATGTGGGAGAACAGCCAGGAGTGTGTTGGAATAGTCAAGTCTACAGGTAACACAGGCAAGGGGGTGGCGGGGGGAGGTGGTGGTTTATCAGCAGAAGAGCTGAGAGACGGGCAAAGCTGGCTGAAGATACGGTGGTGGAAATAGGCTGTTTTAGTGATAGTGTGAATATTTAGCAGGAAGCTCATTGTAGGGTCAACTATGACATCACTTTGTGAACAGTTTGGTTTAGTCTCAAAGAGTTGGCAAGTAGAGGGATGGAGTCTGTTGCTAGGAAATGTTTGATGTGGGGTTTGAAAACAGTGGCTTCATTCTTCCTAATATTTAATTGGCATGGCAGATATGTAAGGTGATACTTTGTGGGAAGATTTTGTTGATATTATTTATTCATGGATTGTGGGTGTCGCTGGCTGGGCCAGCATTTATTGCCCATCCCTAAATTGCCCTTGAGAAGGTGATGGTGAGCTGCATGTGGATGAATGCGGAGAGATAATACAAGGTAAATGACACAACTTTAAAGGTGGTGAGAATAACAGAGAGACATGGGGTGTTTGTGTACAATCTTTGACGTTAGTTGGACAGGTTAACAAACAGTTAACGAAGCAAATAGATTCCTAGGCTTTATTAATACAGACACAGAGTAGAATAGTCAGGATGTTATGTTACACCTATAGAAAAGACGAGTCCGGCTCCACCTGGAGTATTGTGTCCAATATGGGAACCACACTTTAGGAAGGACAGGAAACGTTTGGAGAGGAGACAGAAGAGTTTTACTGGATCTTTTCCAGGGATGAGGGATTACAGTTATGTAGCTGGGATTGTTTACCTCAGAGCAGGGAAATTTAAAAGAAGATCTGATAGAGATGTTTAACATTATGAAGGATTTAGATAAATTAAATAAAATGAAACCGTTTCCAATGTGTGAGGGGCCATTAACCAGAGGACACAGATTTACGGTGATTGGAAAAAAGAAGCAGAGGTGACACGAGGATTTTTTTTAGACAATGGGTGTTTGGGATTTGTAATGTATTGTTTGATAGGCTGAAGGAAACAGATTCAACAGTAGATTCCAAAAGGGAAATGCATAAATATCTTAAAGAGAATAAAAGGAAGGATCTGGGAAAGAGCCAGGGTGTGGGACGAACTGGAAGCTTTTCAAAAGGGCCAGCACAGAATAAATGGACCAAATGGCCTCATTCAATGCAATGCTATTCTGTGTTTCTATGATTGCTCCTGCCTGCATTTTCTCATTACCCCTATTCTTTCAACATGCGTTTGATAAAGTACCACATAACAGCCGTGTTACCAAATTAGAAACACTTGGGATTAAAGGACCAATGTCAGCCGTGGCTCAGTTTGTAGCTCTCTCACCTTTCAGTCACAAGCTTCTAGGATCAAGGGTCACTGCAGGACTTGATGACAAGAATCAAGGCTGACACTGCAATGCAGTACTGAGGGAGTGTCGCACTATCAGATGTGCCGTATTTTGAATGAAACGTTAAACCAAGGCCACATCTGCCCTCTCAGATGGATGTTAAATATCCCATCGCTCTATGTAGAAGCAGAGCAGGGGAATTATTCCCGCTGTCCTGGTCAATATTTATCCTTCAATCAACATCACAAAAACAGATCTGATCATTATCACATTGCTTCCCCTCTCGGCAGCCTCTGCTCCATTTGTTGGTCATGTTACTGACCCAGAGACACTGTAACTACAGTCCCCCTATATCGTCCACATTTGGGTCACCAAATCCTCTATCCTCCCTGAATGTCTGCAGCAGCTCACAACACAACCTCCAGAAAACCATCCACAACACCTCCACTGACTTTACAATAGCAGAAGTCAGTCAAAAGTCCCTCACCTGTCAGTTGGATGCCTGATCCTTTTAAATAACACTGGAGGGGGTTCCTCGTGTTGCTGAATGTATGTTCAGCTGAGAGTGACTAACACAGGCGGTCAATGAACATGCACAGAACAAGTTTCAAAGACGGACAACAAAGCTGCTGGAATGGCTGATTGACACCATATTATGACCCCTCCTCACGCTACAGACACACACACGTTGCACCCACGCTAGCACCCCGGCCAGCCTGGGTGTCCTGTACAATGTGCTGGATGTGACCGGCTGTGCAGCTCACACCATTTTATGGATCCAAACTTCCACAGCACCAGTGGAGCTGGACAGATGAAATGTGTGGTCAGGGAGAGAAACAGAGGGAAATAAACTCACTTTAAAAAGGGAATTAGCAAAACACTTTAAGATAAACAAGCTTCAGGAATATTGGAAATGGGCAGGGGATTAGGATAATCAGAGGGGTGATGCCATGGAGGGATTTGAGTGAGAATATTAAATTTGAGGTGTGACTGGAGCAAGAGCCAATGTAGGTCAGTGAGCACAAGGATGTTGGGTGAACAGAATTTAATGTGAATTAGAAGATGGCAGCAGAGTTTTAAATTACCACAAGGTTACAGTGAGTAGAATGTGGGAGACCAGCCAAGAGTGTGTTAGAATAGTCAAGCCTCGATGTAACAAAGGCATGGATGAGGGTTTCAGCAGCAGATGAGCTGATGTGACCGCTCTCTTTCCCTCACTCTCTATCTTTTTCTGTTTCTCTCTCTGTCGCCCTCACTTGTTCTGCCCCCTCCCCCCCGCCCCACCCCCCGCCCTTAGGATCTTTTATGTCGCCTTTTACACTTCTAAACTCCAGCTGATGTACGCCTAGCCTCTGCAGCCTTTCCTCATAAGACAGCACACCCATTCCAGGTATTAGTCTAGTAAACCTTCTCTAAACTGCGTCCAAAGCCTTTACATCCTTCCTTAAATAAGGTGGCCAGTACTGTACACAATACTTCAGATGCAGTTTCATCAATGCCTGTACAACTGAAACATAGCCTCTCTACCTTTGCATTCAACTGCTCTCCCAATAAGCAGTTCTATTAGCTTTCCTAAACACTTGCTGAACCTTCATGCTAACATTTGTGATTCATGAACTAGGACACCCAGATCCCTTTGCATCCCAGAGCTTTGCAGTCTCTCACCATTCAGATATTGTGTGTACTTTTTTTTAATTCTTCCTGCCAATATGGGCAATTTCACATTTCCCCCTATTATACACCATTTGTCATATCTTTTCCCTCTCACTTAACCTATCTACATCCCTTTTTAGCCGCCTTATGTCCTCTGCACAGCGTACTTTCCGAACTATCTTTGTGTCATCACCTTTGGACCCTTCATCCAAGTCATTTATATAAATTGTAAAAGGTTGAGGTCGCAGCACTGATCCCTGTGGCAACCACTCGTTACATCTTGCCAACCAGACAATTACCAATTCATGCCTACTCTCTGTTTCCTGTTAGCTAGCCTATCTTCTATCCATGCCAATATGTCACCCCCTATACCATGGACTTTTATATTCCACAATAACCTTTGATGTGGCACATTATCAAATGCCTTTTTGTAATCTAAGTACAGTACATCCACCGGCTCCCCTTTATCCACAGCACATGTTATTTCTTCAAAGACCGCTAATAAATTGGTTAAACATGATTTTCCTTTCACAAAACCATGTTGATTCTGCCTGATCACGTTGAATTTCTCTACGTGCCCTGCTATAACATATTTGATACTAGCTTCCAACAACTAATCCGTAGCCAGAAAGACTTTTTCACCTGTTACAGGTCATATGTCTCCTGTTTCTAATTAGATTATCACCTGTATTTGAACTGTCATTACTTAATTAACTGCTTGTGAACCTTTTCCCTCCTTTTGGTTAATCTGTGACCGTTGATCAGATCTTACAGTGGTGTCGGAGAGGGATCACAGAGATCGGGATCATAGGCTTAGTTTACTTGGTTTGTGAGTAATGTCAAACTCAGTTGAGCGATCATTGCTGGGAATGTGTAGGAGCTTTGGAGACAGAGAGGGATTATAATCAGTCAAATGCCTGTGGTTATTGCGAAGTCTGGGTAAGAATTTGTGACAGAGAGCTGGAGAGAGAGAATGTACACTCAAAGACATGTGATCAGCATTGGGACTGGCTCAGAAATCTCAAAATTGATGTCTTAGGCAAATTTGGAGATTCTACTCTGCATTCCAATATCTAAGTCATTTATATATCGCAAAAACGCAATGGTCCCAACACTGACCATTGGGGAACACCTACTGTCTACCATCCTCCACACTTAAAAACAACCATTTATTACCACTCGCTGTTTTCTGTCCTTAATTCAATTTGACAATGATCCTCTTATTCCATGAGCCTCAATTTTGCTAACCAGCCTTTTACGTGGTACCTTATTAAACACTTTCCTAAAATACATAGACACAAAATCCACGGCATTCCCTTCATCAACCGTCTCCGTTACTTCATCAAAACCTTCAACTAAATGAGTGAAGTATGATCTGCCTTTACTGGACTGTGTAAGAGATGGGTTTCTGGAGAAGTACATTGAAGGATTAACTAAGAATCGGGCTATTTTATGGAACGAGAAAGGGTTAGTTAATAACATTGCTGTGAATGGGCTTTTGCGAAATAATGGCCATATTATGATAAAATTTCACATTCCATTTGAATATGTTAATTTTGAAACTAGGGTGTTAAACCTGAAAAAGGGAAACTATGAAGGTACGAGGGGCAAATTGGCAATTTAGTGTTGGTAAAGAGGTAGTACTTGAAAAGTTAACTAGATTGAAGGTTGATAAATCCCTGGACCAGAGGAGCTACATCCCAGAGTGTTGAAGGAGGTGGCAATAGAGATGGTGGATGTATTGGTTGGTATCTTTCAAACTTCTATAGATTCTGGAAGAGATCCTAAAGACTGGAAAGTAGCAAATGTAACCCCACAATTTAAGAAGTGTGGGAGAGGGAGAATGAGAACTACAGACCTGTTAGTTTGATGTCAGTAATAGGGAAAATGTTAGAATTTATTGTAAAGGATGTAATAACTGGACACTTAGAAAATAATGGTAAAATTGGCGGAGTCAACGTGGATTTATGAAAGGGGTATCATGTGCAACAAACCTGTTGAAGTCTTTTGAGGATGTTACTTGCAGCATTACTAAAGGAGAACCGGTGGATGTGGCGTATTTGGATTTACAGAAGGCTTTTGATAAGGTCCCACACAGGAGGTTAGTAAACAAAATTACAACGCATGGGATTGGGAGTAATATACTGGTATGGATTAAGAACTGGTTAACATGCAGAAAAGAGAGAGTAGGAATAAACGGGTCATTCTCAGGATGGAAGGCTCTTACGAGTGGGAGTAACACAAGGATCAGCACAAGGGCCACAGCTGTTCACAATCTATATACATGATTTGAATGTGGGGATCAAATGTAATATTTACAAATTTGCTGATGATACAAAACTAGGTGGGAAAGTAAGTTGTGAAGAGGATGCAAGGAGGCTTCAAGCGGATTGGGATAGGATAAGTGAACGAACATGAACATGGCAGCTGGAACATATTATGAATAAGTGTCAAGTGATCCACTCCGGTAAAACAGAGACAGAAAGACAGTATATTTTTTGACTGGTGAGAAGTTGGGAAGTGTTGATTTCCAAAGGGACGTGGGAGCCCTTGTTCATGAGTCACTAAAAGCTAGTGTGCAGGTGCACCAATCAGTTTGGAAGGCAAATGGTATGTTGGCTTCCATCACAAGCGGTTTTGAGTGCAGGAGTAAAGATGTCTGGCTGCAATTGTAGACAGCCTTGGTGAGACTGCACCTGGAGTATAGCTTACAGTCTTGGTCTCCTTGTCTAAAGAAGGATATATTTGCCATGCAGGGAGTACAACTGATGTTCAGCAGACTATCCCTGGGATGGCAGGATTGTCTTATGAGGAGAGATTGAGAAAACTGGGCCTGTATTCTCTCGAGATTCAAAAAATGTGAAGTGATCTCATACAAAATTTGTACAGAGGGTGACGGGTTGGATGCAGATCGGATGTTTCCCCTGGGTGGTGAGTCTTGAACCAGGGGACATAATCTCAGAATAAGGGGTAAGCAATTTAAGACTGAGATGAAGAAGAATTTCTTCACTCAGAGGGAGGTAAATCTTTGGAATTCACCACCACAGAGGCTGTGGAAGATCAACACTGAGCATGTTCAAGACAGAAATCAATGGATTTAGGGAGACAAATCACATCAAGGGATGCAGGGAAAGCACGGGAAAGTAGCGTTGAGGTAGATGATCAGACATGATCTAGAACAAAGAAGAATGAAAATTACAGCACAGGAACAGGCCCTTCGGCCCACCAAGCAGGCGCCGATCCAGATCCTCTACCTAAACATGTCGCCTATTTTCTTACTGTCTGTATCTCTTTGCTTCCTGCCCATTCATGTATCTGTCTAGATACATCTTTAAAGACGCTATCGTGCCCGCGTCTACCACCTCCGCTGGCAACGCATTCCAGGCACCCACCTCCCTCTGCGTAAAGAACTTTCCACGCATATCCCCCCTAAACTTTTCCCCTCTCACTTTGAACTCGTGACCCCTAGTAACTGAATCCCCCACTCTGGGAAAAAGCTTCTTGCGATCCACCCAGTCCATACTTCTCATGATTTTGCATACCTCAATCAGGTCCCCCCTCAACCTCCGTCTTTCTAATGAAAATAATCCTAATCTGCTCAACCTCTCTTCATAGCTAGTGCCCTCCATACCAGGCAACATCCTGGTGAACCTCCTCTGCACCCTCTCCAAAGCATCCACATCCTTTTGGTAATGTGGCGACCAGAACTGCACGCAGTATTCCACATGTGGCCGAACCAAAGTCCTATACAACTGTAACATGACCTGCCAACTCTTGTACTCAATACCCCGTCCGATGAAGGAAAGCATGCCGTATGCCTTCTTCACCACTCTATTGACCTGCGTTGCCACCTTCAGGGAACAATGGACCTGAACACCCAAATCTCTCTACGCATCAATTTTTCCCAGGACTTTTCCATTTACTGTATAATTCACTCTTGAATTGGATCTTCCAAAATGCATCACCTCGCATTTGCCCTGATTGAACTCCATCTGCAGTTTTTCTGCCCAACTCTCCAATCTATTTACATTCTGCTGTATACTCTGACAGTCCCCTTCACTATCAGCTACTCCACCAATCGTAGTATCGTCTGCAAACTTGCTAATCAGACCACCTATACTTTCCTCCAAATCATTAATGTATATCACAAACAACAGTGATCCCAGCACAGATTCCTGTGGAACACCACTGGTCACACGTCTCTATTTTGAGAAACTCCCTTCCACTGTTACTCTCTGTCTCCTGTTGCCCAGCCAGTTCTTTATCCATCTAGCTAGTACACCCTGGGCACCATGCGCCTTCACTTTCTCCATCAGCCTACCATGGGGAACCTTATCAAACGCCTTACTGAAGTCCATGTATATGACATCTACAGCCCTTCCCTCATCAATCAACTTTGTCACTTCCTCAAAGAATTCTATTAAGTTGGTAAGGCATGACCTTCCCTGCACAAAACCATGTTGCCTATCACTGATAAGCCCATTTTCTTCCAAATGGGAATAGATCCTATCCCTCAGTATCTTCTCCAGCAGCTTACCTACCACTGACGTCAGGCTCACCGGTCGATAATTACCTGGATTTTCCCTGCTACCCTTCTTAAACAAGGGGACAACATTAGCAATTCTCCAGTCCTCCGGGACATCACCCGTGTTTAAGGATTCTAATTGAATCATGGAGCAGGGTCGATGGGCTGAATGGCCTACTCCTGCTCCTATGTTCCTTCAAACACGTGATTGTTTTCCTTCATTAACTCAAACCTCTCCAAGTTTCTGTTGATTTCTTCTATAATTATTGTTTGTAAAACATTACTGATGTTCAACTAACTGGTCTGTAATTGCTAGGACTGTGCTCACATCATCATGAAGAAGATGCAGGTTTAAGGTAATTGGCAAAGAACCAGAGGCAAAATGAAGAGAATTTTCTTACACAGTGAGTTGCCAAATTTAGAGCCCCCGGTTATCTAGAAACATACAGGGTAAGATAAATCAGATAAAAGAAGGCTTATGACAGGCACAAACAAATAATACTTCAGAAAGCTGAGAGGAGTAAAGAAAGTGCAGGGGTGAAGTAAAAAAACGAAATTAGAAAAGCAAAGAGAGGGCATGAAAAAATATTGGCAGGTAAAATCAAGGAAAACCCAAAGATGTTTTATCAGTACATTAAGAATAAAGGGATAACTATGGAAAGGGGAGGGCCTATCAGAGATGTAAAAGGTTGTTTGTGCATGGATGCAGAAGATGTTGGCAGGGTACTTAATGGGTTTTATGTCTCTGTCTTCATAAAAGAGAGGGATGATGCAGACATTGTAGTTAAAGAGGAGGAGTGTGAAATATTAGATACAATCAGCATAATGAGAGAGGAAGTACTCGAGGGTTTGAAATCCTTGAACGTGGAGAAATCGCCAGGGCCGGATGGATCGTAGCTCAGGCTGTTAAAGGAAGCGAGGGGGGAAATAGCAGATACTTTGAGGATCATCTTCACATTCTCACTAGATACAGGCGAGGCAGTAGACGATTGGATGTCTGTGAACATAGTGCCAGTGTTTAAAAATGGTGCGAAGGATAGGCCAAATAATTAGAGGCTGGTCAGTCTGACCTAAAGGACTGTTACCCGACCCAAACCCGACGAGACCCGACGTCATATGTCGGGTTCGGGTCGCTCTTCCGGATCCGGCTTTCGGGCTCGGTTTGGGTCGGACACACACAGTACTACCTTTTGATCGGCTGGGAGGAAAAGGGAAGTTGAGTAAGTAAGCATTATAGTTTGAAAAGTCATCCTCAGCTGAGAGTCCGAGATGTCAAGGAGGGAAACGTGCATCTGGACTCCACAGACTCTAAGTCTGCGCAGTGAGAAAGTGAGTGTTTCTATGATGTCACCGCGCTCATGCTGCAGCTTCCTTCCACTCCATCCAAAAGTGCTAAGTACAGTGAGTGCAATATGGTAGGGTCAGGCTCGGGTCCGATGTTGTTCTGTCAGGATCGGTCGGGTTTTATTTCCAGACCCGAGCAGGCCTTTAGTTGGACATCGGTGGGCAAATTATTAGAATCAATTCTCAGATCAACGATAAACTGTCACTTACAAAGGCAAAGATTAATCATGGATAGTCAGCATGGATTTGCTAAGGGAGGGTCTTGTCTTACTAACACAATTAAGTTTTTTGAGGAAGGAGCAAGAAGGATTGATAAAGGTAGTGCAGTGGATGTGGTCTACATGTATTTTAGTAAGGCGTTTGAAAAGATCCCACATGGCAGACTGATCAGAACAGTAAAAGCTCATGAGATACAGGGGAATGTGGCAAGTTGGATCCAAAATTGGCCCAATGTCAGGAAACAAAGGGTAATGGTCGACAGATGTTTCTTGTGAATGGAAAGCGGTGTCTAGTGGCGTTCCCAGGTCTCAGTGTTGGGTCCCTTGCAATTTGTGATATATATTAATGCTTTGGACTTAAATGTGGGAGGCATGAGTGGAAATTTGCTGATGGCACAAAAGTTGGTCATGTAGTTGATAGTGAAGAGGATAGCTGTGGTCTCCAGAATGATATCAATGGTTAAATGGTTTGGTTGAGTGGGCGGAAAAGTGGCAAATGGAAGTCAATCTGGGGAACTGTGAGGTAATGCAGTTGGGAAGGGCAAATAAAGCGAAGGAATACACAACAGACAGGAGGATATTGAAAGGGGTAGAAGATGTTAGAGACCTTGGAGTGTTTGTCCACAGTTCCTGGAAGGTGGCAAGGCAGGTAGACAGAGTGGTGAAGAAGGCATATGGAATGCTTTCCTTTACTGGCCGATATATAGAATACAAAAGGAGGGATGTAATGCTGGAATTGTATAAAACACTGGTTAGGCCACAGCTGGAGTATTGTGTACAGTTCTGGTCACCACATGACAGGAAGGACATAATTGCTTTGGAGAGAGTACAGAGAAGATTTTCAAGAATGTTACCAGTGATGGAAAATTGCATCCATGATGAAAGATTGGATAGGCTAAGATTGTTTTCTTTAGAACAGAGGAGACTGAGGGGTGACTTGATTGAGGTGTACAAAATTATGAGGGGGCCCAGATAGAGTAGCCAGGGAACACCTGTTTCCCCTCGCGGGGAGGTCAATTACCAGAGGGCACAGATTTAAAGTGATTGATAGACGGATCAGAGGCGACATGAGGAAAAACCTTTTCACCTAGAGGGTGGTGGGTGTCTGGAATTCACTGCCAGGCCAGTGGTGGAGGCAAAAACCATCAATTATTTTAATAGGTACCTGGACCTTCACCTGAAGTGCTGCAACTGGCAAGGCCATGGACCAGCGGCTGGAAGATGGGATTAGATTGGGCGGCTAGTTTTTTCATCCAGCAGAGACACATTGGGCTGAATAGCCTCCTTTTGAGCGTTAACCCTTCCATGGATATTTGGTCCAATCTGTCTGTGGGTGCGATCTGGAATTCACTGCCTGAAAACATGGTGGAAGCAGATTCAATAATACCTTTCAAAAGGGAATTAAACAAAAACTTGACAAGGAAAAAAAAACAATCGGAGTCTGGGGAAAGAGGAGGGAGTGGAACTAATTAGATATCTCTTTCAAAGGGAGAGCACTGACCGAATAGCCTCTTTATGTGCTGCATCAATATCTGATTGTATGAACAAGAGACACAGAGAGAGAGGGAGAAAGGGTGAAAGAGGGGAAGGAAAATAGAGACAGAGTGGAAGAGACGTTTGTACCAGTTTTCAGGGGTAGGGATTGTGATTCGTGATCTGCCCGTGCCCATTCCTGTTGAGGCAGGTGACACACAAACTTCCTGCTGCCTCCTCATTTCCATGAATTCTACGTGCTGCCCAGGGTGACACGCACTGCTGCCTGTCTGCAGGCTTAACAGGCACCTCACTGTGTGTGAGGCTGGCACGTGCTTCAGCCAGGATTCAGCTCTTAAAGGTAGTCTGTCCCTCTTAAAGGGAAGCTTTACTGAATCACAGGAGGCTGCTGCTGCTGACTGTGAATGCTGCAATTGGAGACAAGGTAAATGGAATACTAGGACAGAGAGAGGTCTCTGCTGTTCACGGATGTGGTGTTGGAGGCCTGAGTCACGGAGGTTGACCAGAGGAGAGTGGCCATGTTTCTGTGGGGTGGGGCGGAGACCCTTAAGGAACGTCTTCCGAAGGGAATGGGAGCAGGTGGTCAGGGAGGTCAAATGCAAGAATCTGGCCCCAAGGAACTGGCAGCAGAGCCAGAAGAAGTTTCATGAGCTCACACGGGTGGCCAATGTCAGTGAATTCATCGCCACATGGCATCTCCTACCCCCAACATCACCAACCTCTCACATAGCTCAATGTACCACACCCCCATCACTTAGTTTCAAAGACGTATAGCAAAGCTGCTGGAATGGCTGATTGGTGTCAGATCAGATCCCTCTGCACACTACCAGCACATACTTGGTGAACAGGGACTGGAGCCCTGTTTAGCATGCAGCACTGAAAGTGACCGGCAGCTCAGCCCATACCATTTTATGGATCCACACTTCCATGGCATTGGGCCCAGTGACACTGCAGAGCTGAGAATACCTGAAATAGATAGATACAGAAGGAAAGAAGCCTTCTTTTAAATGGGAATTGAAGAAAAGACTTGAAGGCTGGAATATGGGAATGGACAGGGCAATGGGACTAATTGAGGGTGAGATTCAAACACAAGAATGAGAATATTAAATTTAATGTGCTGCCGGTCCCGGAGCTAATGTAGTTCAGTGAGCACAGGGGTGATGGGTGATCAGGATTTGGGGTGACGGGTGATCAGGATTTGGTGCGAATTAGTTTACAGGCAGCAGAGTTCTGGATGGGCTGTGGTTTATGGAGGTTTATAACTGGGAGGGTGACCAGGATATAATTGGAATAGTCAAGTGTGGATTTAACAGATTTAAAGATTGGTCAAGACAAAGGTAGGTCCCTTACCGTCAGAAACAGGGGAATTAATTATGGGGAACAAAGAAATGGCTGACCAACTAAATGCATACTTTGGTTCTGTCTTCACAAATAAGCACACAAATACCATATCATAAATGTTGGGGAACACAGGGTTTAGTGAGAGAGAGTAACTTAAGGAAATCTGTATTAGTAGAGAAATGGTGTTGGGGAAATTGATGGTATTGAAGGCCGATTAATTCACAGGGCCTGATAATCTACATCCCAGAGTACTGAAGGAAGAGGTCCCAGAAATAATGGATGTATTGGTGGTCATCTTACAAGATTCTATAGATTCTGGAACATTTCCTACAGATTGGAGGGTAATCCCAGGGAGGTTGTTGAGGAAGCAGGGAATTATAGACCAGTCAGCCTGACGTCGGTAGTGGGGAAAGTTCTAGAGTCCATTATCAAAGATTTTATAGCAGACCACTTGTAGAAAAGTGGTAGAATCGGACAGGGTCAGCATGGATTTACGAAAGGGAAATCATGCTTGACAAATCTACAAGAATTCTTCGAGGATGTAACTAGTAGAGTTGATGAGGGACAGCCAGTGGATGTGGTTTACTTGGACTTTCAGAAGGCTTTCGACAAAGTCCCACATAACAGATTAGCCTGTAAAATTAAAGCGCATGAGATTGGTGCTCGTGTATTGTGATATATAGAAAATTGATTGGCAGACAGGAAACCCGAGAGCAGGAATAAATGGGTATTTTATTCCGAATGGCAGGCAGTCACTAGTTGGGTACCATAGGGATTGGTGCTAGGACCCCAGTTATTCACAATATATCTTACTGATTTCGATGAGCGAACTAAATGTAATACCTCCAAATTTGCAGATGACACAAAACAGGGTGGGAGGATGAGTTGTGAGGAGGATGCAGAGAGGCTTCAGGGTGATTTGGACAAATTGAGTGAGTGGGCTAATGCATGGAAGATGCAGTACAATGTGGATAAATGTGAGGTTAATCACTTTGGTAAGCAAAAGCAGGAAGGCAGATTATTATCTGAATGGCTATAAACTGAGAGAGGGGAATATGCAAGGAGAGCTGGGTGTTCTCGTACACCAGTCACTGAAGGTAAGAATGCAGGTGCAAAGGACAGTAAAGAAGGTAAATGGTATGTTGGCCTTCACAGCGAGCTGATTCGAGTGCAGGAGCAGGGATGTCTTGTTGCAATTATACAGGGCCTTGGTGAGGCCACACCTGGAATATTCTGTACAGTTGTGGTCTCCTTATCTAAGGAAGGATGTTCTTGCTGTAGGTTACCAGACTGATTCCCTGGATGGCGGGACTGATGTATGAGGAGAGATTGAGTCGGTTAGGATTATGTTCGCTGTAATTCAGAAGAATGATGGGGGATCTCATAGGAACCTATAAAATTCTAACTGGACTTGACAGCTCAGATACAGGAAGGATGTCCCCGATGGTGGTGGAGTCCAGAACCAGTGGTCATAGTCTAATGATACAGGGTAAACCTTTCAGGACTGAGATGCAAAATCTCTACACCCAGAGAGTGATGAGTCAGTGGAATTCGCTGCCACAGGAAGCAGTTGAGACCAAAACATTGCATGTTTTCAAGAAGGAGCTAGATGTAGCTCTTAGGATGAAAGAGATCAAAGGATATGGGGGGAAAGCGCAAACAGGTTGCTGAGTTGGACAATCAGCCATGATCATAATGAATGCCGGAGTACGCTCGAAGGGCCGAACGGCCTACTCCTGCTCCTATTTTATATGTTTCCATGTTAACAAGGGCACAGATGAGGGTTTATGTAGCAGATGAGCTGTGGCAGACGGATGATATTACAGAGCTGGTAATAGGCAGGGCAGGTGATGGAGAGAATAAGGGGTCAGAACTCAGCTCAGGGTTAAATAGAACGCAGAGGATGCAAACTGTCTGGTTCATCCTCAGACATTAGCCAGTTAGGGGTACGTGGTTCATGGATATGGACAGAATTTCTGAAGGAAACCGATTGCACGAGCTCCACTCTTCCCAAAATTAAAATTGTAAGAACATTATTTCAGTGAAACGCGGTTTACAGATCACATAGCGGGAAATAGGGACTTAGCAGGGGAAGCAGCAGCAGAAAACACGGTCGAGTAAATTACACGAACTCTAATAAAAGTAGCAATGGTTTATAGAGCTCATAGCTGGAGATAGAGTTTTGCCAGGGATAACAAAAGTAACAAGGAGGGCAGAGTAAATGACAAGAGCAGTAATGTTGCTAAACTTGGTTTATAACATACATAGCTATATAGAGAGACTTACCAGGGACACTGATAATAGCAAGGATGGGATAGTAAATGTGTTGCATAATCTTCAATGTGAGATAGATCCGATACTCTAATGGGAACCGATCATGATTGGCAGAAAGACGGTCAAACTCCCAAATGAAACTCCTGTCCATTGTTCTAACATTCCAGTCTATTGTTTTCAGATTCTGAACCATTGTTGTAACATTCCAATCTATTGTCCTCATATTCTGACCCATTGTTGTAACATTCCAGTCAATTGTTCTCAGATTCTGATCCATTGTTGGAACATTTCAATCTATTGCTCTCAGATTCTGATCTATCCTCTCCCTCTCTCTGGAGCTGCTGATCCCTGTTAGTGCCAGGTCTGATGCTCCCGCTAACACTTTGTGATAACGCATTGAAAGCAGTCCATTATTAATAGCAGCGGGAAACCCTCCATTGACACAATTAGAGTCCATGGAGAATGACATTAATTACAGTCACTGAACAAACAGGTTCAGTTAACCCCTTTGAATCCAACTCTTTTTGTCCCACAATAAAATAGAACATTTACCCAGTAGGGATGGGATGTATAAGGATAGCTGAGGGAAGGAATGGTGGAAATAGTAGAGGCACTTGACAGAATCTTTCATTTCTCCTTGGATATGGGAGTGGTGACAGAGGACTGGAGGGTTGTAAATGTTACACCCTGATTACAAATGGAGAGATGGAGCAAACCCTGTACTGTCCAGTCCATCTGACGTCAGTGGTGGGGAAATTTCACAACCCAGGACAGAAATATTCGTTAGTTGGAAAAACAGAGCATAATAAATTTCAAGCAGCACGGATATGCTAATGACAAATCATGTCTGGAAAACTTCAACAAGAACGTATCCCAAGGTACTTCACAACAGCATTATGAAACAAAGTATAACACTGAACCACAGATGTAGATATTAGGTTAGGAGACCAAAAGCTTGGTCAAAGAGGTAAGATTTAAAGGACTGTCTTAAAGGATAAAAGTGAGGTGGAGAGGTGGAGCTGTGTAGGGAGGATATTCCAGAGCTCGGGACCGAGGCAACTGAAGGTGCGGCCAGCAATGGGGGAGTAATTAAAATCAGGAATGCACAAGAGGCCAGAATTAGTGGAGCAGAGATATCTCAGAGGGTTGTCGGGCAGGAAGAGATTACAGAGATAGTGAGGGATGAGACCATGGACGGATTTGAAAATATGATTGAGAATTTTAAAATAAAGGCATTGTTTGACAGTGAGCTGATGTAGGTCAGTGATCGGGGAATGGGACTTGTTGTGAGTTAAGACACAGGCAGCAGAGTTTTAAATTACCTCAAGTTTACAGATAGTAAAATGTGGGAGAATGACTTGGAATAGTCTAGTCTACAGGTAATGAAAACATGAAGGAGAGCTTCAGCAGCAGATGAGTTGAGACAGGAGTAAAGTTGGGCGATCTTATTGAGGTGGGAATAGGTGGTCATAGTGATTGCACGAATATGAGGTTGGAAGCTCATTTTGTGGTCGAATGCCACAGAGTCACAGAATTGTTACAGCACAGAAGGTGGCCATTCTGTCCATCGAGTCTGCACTGGCTCTCCGAAAGAGCAATTGATCTAAAGCTACTCCCCTGCCTTCTCCCTGTAACTCTGTACAATCTTCCTTTTCAGATAACTATCCAATTTCCTCCTGAATGCCTCGATTGAATCTGCCTACACCACACTCTCAGGTAGCGCATTCCAGACCTTAACCACTCGCTGTGTGAAAATGTTTTCCTCATGTCACTTCTGCTGCTTTTACCAATTACTTTAATTCTTTGTCCTCTCGCTTTCGATCCGTTCAGAAATCGGAACAGTTTTTCCCTTTCCACTCTGTCCAGACACCTCATAATTTTGCAGACCTTTTTCAAATTTCCTCTCAGCCTTCTCCTCTGCAAGGAAAATGTTCCAACTTCTCCAGTCTATCTTCAATACTGATATTCGTCATCTCTGGAACCATTCTTGTGAATGTTTTTTCACACTCTCCAATGTTTCCATGTTATCTAATGTGCCCAGAACTAAACGTAACGCTGCAGCTGAGGCCGAACTAGTGTCTTATACAAGTTCAAAACAACCTCCTTGCTCTTGTATTCCATGCTACAGGATACTGTAGGCTTTACTAACTGCTCTCTGATCCTGTCATGCCACCTTCAATGACTGATGCACATATACATCCAGGTCCCTCGGCTCCAGAACCCCCTTTAGAATTCTAACCTTTATTCTATATTTTCTCTCCATGTCCTTTCTACGAAATGAATCACTTCACATTTCCCCACATTGAACTTCATCTGTCTGCCCATTCCACCAACTTGTCTGTGTCCTTTTGAAGTTTTACACTATCCTGCCAACAGTTCATAATGCTTCCAAGTTTTGTATCATCTACAAACTTTGAAATCGTGCCCTGTACACCAAGGTCTAGGTCACTAATATATGTCAGGAAGAGAAAGGGTCCAAACACTGATCCCTGTGGACCTCCACTACAAATCTTAAATAAAAAACGAAACGTGCTGGAAATACTCAGCAGGTCTGGCACCATCTGAGTAGACAGAGAAGCAGAGTTAATGTTCCAGGTCTCTGACCCTTCATCAGAGCTGGAAAAGGTTAGAAATGTAATTGGTTTTAAGCAAATAAAGCAGGGATGGGGCAAAATTGATAAGAAGGGGTGTTGATAGAACAGAGGGTCAGAGAGATTCACTGACCAGGAGGTCGTGGGGCAAAGGCAAAGAGAGTGTCTTCATGGTGTGGTGAAAGACAAAGCATTAGTGCACAGCAGGTGTTAAATGATAGAATAATGAACAGCCCGAGCTAAAAGCACCAATATAAAAATCCCAGTTTAAGTCTGGCACATGGTAACAAACTGATAAAACAAATAATAAAAATGGACCAGTCATGCTTTGAAATTATTGAACTCAATGTTCAGTCCTGAAGTCTGTAGAGTGCCTATTCGGACAATGAGGTGCTGTTCCTCGAGCTGGCGTTGATGTTCACTGGAACACCACAGCAGGTCAAACACAGATTGGGTGACTGCTTTGTGGAACACCTCCACTCAGTCCAAAAGCATGGCCCCGAGCTTCCACTCGCTTGTCATTTCAACACACTCTATCCCCCACCCCCGCTCTCATGACTACATTTCTGTTCTTGTGTTTACACCCTCCACTCCCGCTTCACTTGCTTAAAACCTATTACATTTCTAACCTAATCCAGTTCTGATGAAAGGTCACAAGCCTGGAACATTAACTCTGTTTCTCTCTCCACAGACACTGCTGAGTATTTCCAGCACTTTCTGTTTTTATTTCAGATTTCCAGCATCTGCAGTATTTTGTTTTGATTCCACTACAAACTTTTCTCCAACCCGAAAAGCATCCATTAATCACTACTCTCTGTTTCCTGTCACTCAACCAGTTTAGTTTCATGTTGCTACTGTCCTTTATTATTCGATGAGCTATAAGTTTGTTGTGTGCCACTTTATCAAATGCTTTTTGGAATTCCATTTAAACCACACCAACAGCATTGTCCTCATCAAGCTTCCTTTTTACCTCTTCAAAAAACTCCAGCCAGTTTGTTAAACACCATTTTCCCTTAACAAATCCGTGCTGGTTTTCCTTAATTAATCCACATTTGTCCATATGCCTATTAATGTTGTCCCAAATATTACACCAAGGTTGCAAACAGACTGTATGAATCTGAGACTGTTACCAGGGAGAGGGATGGAATCAATAACAAGGGAACAGATTTGGACTGGGCAGGGAAAACAATGGCCTCAATCTTCACAATATTTAATTGGAGGAAATCTCTGCTCATCCAGTGCTGGATATCGGATAAGCAGTTGGATAATTTAACAGCAGTGGAGGAGAGGAGAGAGGTGGTGGTGAGGTAAACATGATGGAGTTATTTGATAAAACAATGGAGAGGGTTGATGAGGGTGGTGTGATTTAAGTTATATTTATAGACTTTCAAAAGGTGTTTGATCAAGTTACATTCAATAGACTGATTCGGAAAACTGAACCCTATGCAGTGATTGATAAATCAATGGAGACGGTTGCTGAGGGAAGGAATGGTGGAAATAGCAGAGGCACTGGTCAGAGTCTTCCAATCTTCCTTGGATATGGGAGTCATGACAGAGGACTGGAGGGCTGTAAATGTTACTCCCTGTTACAAAAGGAGTGATTATATAAATCCTGTAATTACTGACCAGTCAGTCTCATGTCAGTGGTTGGAAATTACTCGAGGCCAGAACCCAGCACAAAAATATATCTTTCTTGGAAAAACATGGGATAATAAATAACAAACAGCACGGATAGGTTAATGGAAAATCATCTCTGATAATCCTGATCAAGTTCGTTGATGACATAACTGTGAGTGTTGATGAGGATAACATGTTTTGTGTTATGTGCACAGAATTTCAAAAGACCGGTGATCAAATGACATTTCATAGACTTGTTATGAAAAATGGAACATATGGACTAATGTGACAGTGACAGTGTGGATATGATACTGACTCATGGAAAGAAAGCAGAGAGAAGTGGTGAACAGACATTGTTCAGACTGGGGGAGGGGGAGTATGCAGTGCTGTTTCTCAGGAGTCTGTATTAGGACCAGTGCCGTTCCTGGCATATAGATAGATATATAACTGACACAAACGTATGCGTAAAAAAAACATAATTTCAGCTCTTGCAGATGACATGAAACGCATAACTAAAGGTGGGAAAATGCAGACCAGAGAATTATCCAACTTCACAGACGTTTTTCTTTAAAATTTATTCATTCTGGACACTAATCCATCACAAATATATTCCTCACTCTAATTTATCTGTGTGTGATTCTCGAGTGAGTGTGTGCGTGAATCTGTTGCGTATATTTTTATTATTTTATTTAGATACAGCTTAGATTGTTAAGTATAATAAACTCACCTCTTGTTTAAACTCAAGAAAACCTGTCCTATTGGCTCTTTCACGATCACAATAAAGAGAGAAGGTAAAAAACTCACTGAGGTGGTCAGCACGTCCACTGCTAAAAAGGAATAAACTCTGTTGTGGTGAAATAAGAAATAAGACAAGAGGGGAGCCTGGAACCCCTCCTCACCTGGCTGTCACAGAAATCTGGAGGTTCTAGTGATCGTAAACCAACAACAAATGAGAAATTGGAAGTAGGGACAAACAATTGATCCTGAGAAAAAACTTTTTTTTAGAATTAGAATTCGAACATTAAAGTGCAGTACAGGCCCTTCGGCCTTCGATGTTGCGCCGACCTGTGAAATCATCTGACCTACACTATTCCATTTTCATCCATATGTCTATCCAATGACCATTTAAATGCAGTTGAAGTTGGCGAGTCTACTACTGTTGCAGGCAGGGCGTTCCACGCCCCTACTACTCTCTGAGTAAAGAAACTACCTCTAACATCTGTCCTGTATCTATCACCCCTCAACTTAAAGCTATGTCCCCTCGTGTTTGCCATCACCATCCGAGGAAAAAGACTCTCACTATCCACCCTATCTAACCCTCTGATTATCTTATATGTCTCTATTAAGTCAGCTCTCCTCCTCCTTCTCTCCAACGAAAACAACCACAAGTCCCTCAGCCTTTCCTCGTAAGACCTTCCCTCCATACCAGGCAACATCCTAGTAAATCTCCTCTGCACCCTTTCCATAGCTTCCACATCATTCCTATAATGCGGTGACCAGAACTGCACGCAATACTCCAGGTGCGGTCTCACCAGAATTTTGTACAGCTGCAGCATGACCTCGTGGCTCCGAAACTCGATCCCCCTACTAATAAAAGCTAACACTCCATATGCCTTCTTAACAGCCCTATTAACCTGGGTAGCAACTTTCAGGGATTTATGTACCTGGACACCAAGATCTCTCTGCTCATCTACACTACCAAGAATCTTCCCATTAGCCCAGTACTCTGCATTCCTGTTACTCCTTCCAAAGTGAATCACCTCACACTTTTCCGCATTAAACTCAATTTGCCATCTCTCAGCCCAGCTCTGCAGCCTATCTATCTCCCTCTGTACCCTACAACATCCTTCGGCACTATCCACAACTCCACCGACCTTAGTGTCATCCGCAAATTTACTAACCCACCCTTCTACACCCTCTTCCATGTCCTTTATAATAATGACAAACAGCAGTGGCCCCAAAACAGATCCTTGCGGTACACCACTAGTAACTAAACTCCAGGATGAACATTTTCCATCAACCACCACCCTCTGTCTTCTTTAGGCTAGCCAATGTCTGATCCAAAGCTCTAAATCACCTTCAACCCCATACTTCCGTATTTTCTGCAATAGCCTACCGTGGGGAACCTTATCAAGCGCCTTACTGAAATCCATATACACCACATCCACTGCTTTACTCTCATCCACCTGTTTGGTCACCTTCTCGAAGAACTCAATAAGGTTTGTGAGGCACGACCTACCCTTCACAAAACCGTGCTGACTATCGCTAATGAACTTATTCTTTTCAAGATGATTATAAATCCTGTCTCTTATAACCTTTTCCAACATTTTACCCACAACCGAAGTAAGGCTCACAGGTCTATAATTACCAGGGCTGTCTCTCCTCCCCTTCTTGAACAAGGGGACAACATTTGCTATCCTCCAGTCTTCCGGCACTATTCCTGTCGACAATGACGACGTAAAGATCAAGGACAAAGGCTCTGCAATCTCCTCCCTGGCTTCCCAGAGAATTCAAGGATAAGTCCCATCTGGCCCAGGGGATTTACCTATTTTCACACTTTCCAAAATTGCTAACAGATCCTCCTTGTGAACCTCAATCCCATTTAGCCTAGTAGTCTGAATCTCAGTATTCTCCACGACAACATTTTCTTTCTTTACTGTAAATACTGCCGAAAAATATTCATTTAACACTTCCCCTATCTCCTCTGATTCAACACACAACTTCCCACTACTATCCTTGATTGGCCCTAATCTAACTCCAGTCATTCTTTTATTCCTGATATACCTCGAGAAAGCCTTAGGGTTTTCCTTCATCCTATCCGCCAATGACTTCTCGTGTCCTCTCCTTGCTCTTCTTCGCTCTCCCTTTAGATCCTTCCTGGCTAGCTTGTAACTCTCAAGCGCCCTAACTGAGCCTTCACGTCTCATCCTAACATAAGCCTTCTTCTTCCTCTTGACAAGCGCTTCAACTTCTTCAGTAAACCACGGCTCCCTCGCTCGACAACTTCCTCCCTGCCTGACAGGTACATACTTATCAAGGACACGCAGTAGCTGCTCCTTGAATAAGCGCCGCATTTCGATTGTGCCCATCCCCTGCAGTTTCCTTCCCCATCCTACGCATCCTAAATCTTGCCTAATCGCATCATAATTTCCTTTCCCGCAGCTATAATTCTTGCCCTGCGGTATATACCTGTCCCTGCCCATCGCTAAGGTAAACCTAACCGAATTGTGATCACTATCACCAAAGTGCTCACCTACATCTAAATCTAACACCTGGCCAGGTTCATTACCCAGTACCAAATCATATGTGGCATCGCCCCTGGTTGGCCTGTCTACATACTGTGTCAGAAAACCCTCCTGCACACACTGGACAAAAACAGACCCATCTAAAGTACTCGAACTATAGTATTTCCAGTCAATATTTGGAAAGTTAAAGTCCCCCATAACCACTACTCTGTTACTCTCGCTCCTGTCGAGAATCATCTTCGCTATCCTTTCCTCTACATCTCTGGAACTATTCGGAGGTCTATAGAAAACTCCCAACAGGGTGACTTCTCCTCTCCTGTTTCTAACCTCGGCCCATACTACCTCAGTAGACGAGTCCTCAAACGTCCTTTCTGCCGCTGTAATACTCTCCTTGATTAACAATGCCACACCCCCTCCTCTTTTACCATCTTCTCTGTTCGTACTGAAACATCTAAATCCCGGAACCTGCAACATCCATTCCTGCCCCTGCTCTACCCATGTCTCCGGAATGGTAACTACATCGAGATCCCAGGTACCAAGCCATGCTGCAAGCTCACCCACCTTATTCCGGATACTCCTGGCGTTGAAGTAGACTAAACTTAAAATGTCAATGCAGGCTTTATTGTTGTTTTCACTGCTGGAACACTGAAATGCCCACGTTCGAAGACAGAGCATACGAACATATGAACATATGAATTAGGAGCAGGTGTAGGCAACTCGGTCCCTCAAGACTGCTCTGCCATTCTGTAAGATCATAACCAATCTGATTGAAACCTCAACTCCACATTACCACTTACCCTCGATAATCTTTCTCCCCCTTGCTTATCAAGAATCTCTCTATCTCTGCCTTACACACACTTAAAGAGTCTCTTCCACTGCCTTTTGAGGAAGAGAATTCCAAAGGCTCACAACCCTCAGAGAAAAAAAAAATCTCCTCATCTCTGTTTTAAATGGGCGACCCCTCATTTTTAAATAGTGACCCCTAATTCTAGATACACCCAGATACACACATCTTTCCACATGCACCCTGTCAAGACCGCTCATGATCTTAGATGTTCAAATCAAGTCGCCACTTACCCTTCTAAATTCCAGTGGATATAAGCCGAGCCTTTCCAATATTCCCTCATAAGACAGCCCACTCATTCCAGGTATTAGTCTGGTAAACCTTTTCTGAATTGCTTCCAATGCTTTTACATCCTTCCTTAAATAAGGAGACCAGTAATGTACATAGTACTCCAGATGTGGTCTCACCTATGCCCCCTATAGCTGAAGCATAACATCCCTACTTTTGTATTCAATTACCCTTACGATAAACGATAACATTCTATTAGCTTTCCTAATTACTTTCTGAACATGCATACTAACCTTTTGTGATTCATGCTCACGGACACCCAGATCCCTCTGCATCTCAGAGCTCTGCAATCTCTCACCATTAGATAATATGCTTCTTTTTCGTATAATTCCTGCCAAAATGGACAATTTCCCAATTTCCCGCATTATACATATTTACCAGGTCTTTACGCACTCACTTAACCTATCTATATTCATTTTCAGCCTCCTTATGTCCCCGTCACATGTTACTTTCTTACTCATATTTGTCTCATCAGCAAATTTAGCAACCATGCCTTCGGTCTCTTCATCCAAGTCATTTATATAAATTGTAAAAAGTTGAGGTCCCAGTACTGATCCCTGTGGCACACCACTCGTTACATCTTGCCAGCCAGAAAGTGACCCATTTATGCCTACTGCCTGTTTTCTGTTAGCTAACCAATCTTCTATCCATGCCAACATGTTACCCCCTTCATCATGAGCTTTTATTTTCACAAAACCTTTGATGTGGCACCTTATCTATTGCATCCTGGAAATCGATGTACAGTACATCCACCGGTTCCCCTTTCTCCACAGCACATGTTACCTCTTCAAAGAACTCCAACAAATTGATTAAACATGATTTCCTTTTCATAAAACCATTTTGATTCTGCCTGATTACGTTGAATTGTTCTAAGTGCCAGCCACACTGTCTTTAATAATAGCTTCTAACATTTTACCTCAGACAGATGTGATGCTAACTTGCCTGTAGTTTCCTGTTTCCCTCCCTTTCTTCCTAAAGGAGTTACAGTCCCAAGAAAGGAGTTGCATACAGAGTTAAGTAACTCGGTACAGGTCAAAACGCCTGTCTGTTGAAAAGTTGAGTAATGTAGCTGGACAGTTAGGGATTACTCTCTGTCCAAAAGGTAGGAAACCCGAAATCCTAAGACTTTTGGCCAACCATATTTCACTTGAAGCTGAAGACTCAAACAGGGTTAGAATCACTAACAGATAGAATAATGTTAGCTAAGGTAGAACTAGAACAGAATAGACTAGAATTAGATTTCCAGAGAGAGCGAGAAGGAGCAGAGTGAGTGTCACGAAAGGGAAAAAGTCAGAGTGTTCCAGAAGGAGAAGGAGGAAAGGGAGTTAAGGCAGCTCAAACAACTAGAGGAAGACCCATACACCCAGTGAAGGCACAGCTAGTGTGGGAGCTGCCCCTAGCTCAGGACCATGTGCTGAGCTCTTAAAGTTCTCCCAGTTCATGACAAAGTTCAATGAGGAGGATGTGGCAGAATCTTTCGTCACTTTTGAAAAGCTTGTAAAGCAACTGAAATGGCCGTCAGAGAGCTGGACACTGTTTTAACAAAACAAAATAACAGGAAAATCCCATGAGATTTATTCACTATTGCCAGATGAAAGTTCATCAGATTATGAGATGACTAAAATTGCTATCCTGGGTGTACATGAGATAGTACCAGAAGTGTACCATCAAACATTCCAAACACTCCGAAAACAGCCTGACTAAACTGACCTCGAGTTTGAAAGAGTTAAGCAGCTTCCGAACATAGGGGCAAAGGAGCAGGAGTAGGCCATTCAGCCCATCGAGGCTGCTCCACCATTCAATATGACCATGGCTGATCATCCACTTCAATGCCTTTTTCACACATAATCTCCATATCCCATTTTTGTCATTTGCAGTTAGAAATCTGTCAATCTATACTTTAAATATACTCAACGACTGAGATTCCACATCCGCCTGGGATGCAGAATTCCAAAGATTCAGAAACCTCTGAGTCAAAGTTTTCTCCTCATCTCTGTCCTAAATGGCTTCCCCCTTATTTTGAAATTGTATCCATTAGTTCTGGACTCCGCAACCAGGGGAATTTTCGCACATGCATCTACGATGTCTATCCCTTTAATTATTTCGTACGTTTCAATGAGATCACGACACATTCTTTGAAACTCTCTAGAATACCGGCCCAGTTTCACCAATCTCCCTTCATAGAAAAGTCCCGCCATCCCGGGAACAAGTCTGGTGAACCTTCATTGCACTCCCTCTATGGCAATAATATCCTTCCTGAGGTAAGGGGACCCAAACTGCACACAATATTCCAGGTGTGGTCTAACAAGGTTCTATACACATGAAGTAAGACTTCACAACTCCTGTACTCAAATCATCTTGTGATAAAGGCTAACAGAACATTAGCCTTCCTAATTGCTTGCTGCACCTGCATGTTAGTTTTCAGTGATTTACTGACACCCGGGTCCGTTTGTACATCTGCACTTTCTAATTTTTCACTATTTAAGAAATACTCTGCACATCTGTTCCTCTTACCAAAGTGGATAACCTCATATTTGCCCATATTACATTCCATTTGCCATGTTCTTGCCCAGTCACTATGTCTGTCCAAATCCCCTTGAAGACACATTGCATCTACCTCACAACATGCATTCCCACCTAGTTTTGTGTCATCTGCGAACTTGGAAATACTACATTTGGTCCCCACATCCAAATCATTGACATATACTGTTAACAGCTGGGGCCCAAGTACTGATCCTTGCGGTACCCAACCAGTCACAGCCTGCTAAAGTGAGAATGACCCGTTTCTTCCTACTCTCTGTCTTCTGCCTGTTAACCAATCTTTAATCCATGCCAGTATTTACCTCCTATCCCATGTACTTTAATGTTGCTAACCAACCTCCTGTGGGGGACTTTATCAAAAACCTTCTGAAAATCCAAGTATAACACGTCCACCAACTCCCCTTTCTCAATTCGGTTAGTAACAGCCTCAATAAAACTCCAACAGGTTCGTCAATGATGATTTCTCATTCATAAATCCATGTTTACGATGCCCAAGCAGATTATTATCCAACTGTCCATTTATCACATCCTCTGGAATAGAGTCCCAGCATTTTCCCAACAACTGGTGGCAATCGGGATGGTGGATGTATTGGTTGGTATCTTTCAATCTTCTATAGATTCTGGAAGAGATCCTGAAGACTGGAATGTAGCAAATCTAACCCCACTATTTAAGAAGGGTGGGAGAGGGAGAATGAGAACTACACACCTGTTAGTTTAACATCAGTAATAGGAAAAATCTGAGAATCTATTGTAAAGGATGTGATAACTGGAACTTAGAACATAATGATAAAATTGGCAGAGTCAAAGGGGATTTATGAAAGCGGTATCATGTGTAACAAATCTGTTGAAGTGTTTTGAGGATATTACTTGCAGCATTACTAAAGGAGAACCAGTGGGTGTGGTGCATTTGGATTTACAGAAGGCTTTTGATAAGATCCCATGCAGGAGGTTAGTAAACAAAATTACAGCACATGTGATTGGGGTAATATGCTGGCATGGATTGATTGGTTAACATGCAGAAAAGAGAGAATGGGAATAAACGGGTCATTCTTAGGATGGCAGACTGTTACGAGTGGGGATACCACAAGGATCAGTACTAGGGCCACAGCTGTTCACAATCTATATAGATGATTTGGATGTGGGGACCAAATGTAATATTTACAAATTTGCTGATGATACAAAACTAGGTGGGAAAGTTAGTTGTGAGGAGGATGCAAGGAGGCTTCAAGCAGATTAGGCTGGCGAAGAGAATGGGCAAGAATATGGCAGCTGGAATATAATATGAATAAGTATCAAGTGATCCACTACAGTAAAACAAAAACAGAAAGACAGTATATTTTTGACTGGTGAGAGGTTGGGAAGTGTTGATTTCCAAAGGGACGTGGGTCTTCTTGTTCATGAGTCACTAAAGGCCAGTGTGCAGGTGCACCAATCAATTTGGAAGGCAAATGGTATGTTGGCTTCCATCTCAAGGGGTTTTGAGTACAGGAGTAAAGATGTCTGGCTGCAATTGTATACACATTTGGTGAGACTGCACCCGGAGTATTGTGTACAGTCTTGGTCTCCTTGTCTCAAGAAGGATATATTTGCCATGCAGGTAGTGAAACTGAGGTTCAGCAGGCAATCCCTAGGATGGCAGGATTGTCGGATGAGAAGAGATTGAGAAAACTGGGCCTGTATTCTCCCGGCTTTCAAAAAATGAGAAGTGATCTCATGCAAATTTTTTACAGGGGGTGACGGGGTGGATGCAGATCCACCCCTGGGTGGTGAGTCTTGAACCAGGGGACATAATCTCAGAGTAAGGGGTAAGCAATTTAAGACTGAGATGAAGAAGAATTTCTTCACTTTTGATCAGACATGATCTAATTGAATGACGGAGCAGGGTCGATGGGCTGAATGGTCTACTCCTGCTCTTATGTTTCTACAAATACGTGCTTGCCATCCATCATTAACTCAAACCCCTCCAAGTTTCTGTTGATTTCTTCTCTAATTATTATTTGTAAAACATGACCCACCACTGATGTTAAACTAACTGGTCTGTATTTGCTAGGACTGTGCTCACAACATCATTAAAATTATGCAGATTTAAGGTAATGGGCAAAGAATCAGAGGCAAAATGAAGAGAATTTTCTTGCACAGTGTGTTGTCAAATTTAGAGCCCCCGGTTATCTGGAAACATACAGGGTAAGATAAATCAGAATACAGGAAGCTTATGACAGTCACAAACAAACACTACTTTAGAAAGCCGAGAGGAGTAAAGAATGTGCAGGGGTGAAGTAAAAAAGGTAATTAGAAAAGCAAAGAGAGGACGTCAAAAATATTGGCAGGTAGAATCAAGGAAAACCCAAAGATGGTTTATCAGTACATTAGGAATAAAAGGATAACTAAGGAAAGGAGAGGGCATATCAGAGATGTACAAGGTAGTTTATGCGTGGATGCAGAAGATGTGGGCAGGGTCCATACTGAGTCTCTGTCTTCACAAAGGAGAGAGATGATGCAGACATTATAGCTAAAGAGGAGGTCTGTGAAATATTAGATATGATAAGAACAATGAGAGAGGAAGTACTAGAGGGTCTGACATCCTTGAAAGTGGATAAATCGCCAGGACCAGATAAATTGTATCCCAGGCTATTAAAGGAAGCCAGGGAGGAAATAGCAGATGCTCCGAGGATCATCTTCAGATTCTCACTAGATACAGGAGAGGCACCAGACCATTGGAGGTCTGTGAACGTAATACCAATGTTTAAAAATGGTGCCAAGGATAAGCCAAATAATTATAGGCGTTTCAGGCTGAGCTCAAGGCCAGCTACCCGACCAAAACCGGACAAGACCCGACGACATATGTCGGGTTCGGGACGGATCGGATCGCTCTTCCGGAACCGGCTTTCGGACTCGGGTTGGGTCGGACACACACAGTACTACATTTGGATCGGCTGTGAGGAAAAGGGAAGTAGAGTTAGTAAGCATCAACATTTTAAAAGCCTGCCTGAGCTGGGAGTCTGGGACGTCAAGGAGGGAAACGTGCATCTGGACTCAACAGACTCTGAGTCTGCGCAGTGAGAAAGTGAGTGTTTCTATGATGTCACCGCGCTCATGCAGCAGCTTCCTTCCATTCCATCCAAAAATGCTAAGTACAGTGAGTGCAATATGGTCGGGTCAGGCTCGGGCCGGCTGGGACTCGGGTCCGATGTTGTTCTGTCGGGTTCGGTCAGGTTTTATTTCCAGACCCGAGCAGGCCTTTAGTCGGATATCGGTGGGCAAATTATTAGAATCAATTCTCAGAGCTACGATAAACTGTCACTTAGAAAGGCAAAGATTAATCTGGGATAGTCAGCATGGATTTGTTAATGGAAGGTCTTACCTTACTCACATAATTAAGTTTTGTGAAGAAGTAGCAAGAAGGATTGATAAAGGTAGTGCAGTGGATGTGGTCTACATGGATTTTAGTAAAGTCCCACGTGGCAGACTGTTCAGAAAAGTGAAAGCTTACGAGATACAGGGGAATGTGTCAAGTTGGATCCAAAATTGGATCAATGTCAGGAAACAAAAGGTAATAGTCGACAGATGTTATTTGCGAATGGAAAGCGGTCTCCAGTGGCGTTCCACAGGTCTCAGTGTTGGGTCCATTGCAATTTGTGATGTATATCAATGATTTAGACTTAAATCCGGGAGGTATGATTGGAAAATTTGCTGATGACACAAAAATTGGTCTTGTAGTTAATAGTGAAGAAGATAGCTGCAGACTCCAAAATGATATCAATGGTTTAAAAGGTTTGGTTGAGTGGATGGAAAAGTGGCAAATGGAAGTCAATCTGGGGAACTGTGATGTAATGCATTTGGGAAGGGCAAATAAAGCGAGGGAATACACAACAGACAGGAGGATAGTGAAAGGGGTAGAAGAAGTTCGAGACCTTGGAATTTATGTCCACAGGTCCTGGAAGGTGGCAGGACAGGTAGACAGAGAGGTGAAGAAGGCATATGGAATGCTTTCTTTTACTGGCCGATATATAGAATACAAAAGTAGGGATGTAATGCTGGAATTGTATAAAACACTGGTTAGGCCACAGCTGGAGTATTGTGTACTGTTCTGGTCACCACATTACAGGAAGGACATAATTGCTTTGGAGAGAGTACAGAGAATATTTTCAAGAATGTTGCCAGTGATGGAACATTGCATCCATGATGAAAGATTGGATAGGCTAAGATTGTTTTCTTTAGAACAGAGGAGACTGAGGGGTGACTTAATTAAGGTGTACAAAATTATGAGGGGCCCAGGTAGAGTAGCCAGGAAGGACATGTTTCCCCTAGCAGAGAGGTCAATTACCAGTGGGCACAGTTTCAAAGTGATTGGTAGATGGATCAGAGGGGACATGAGGGAAAACCTTTTCACCCAGAGGGTGGTGGGTGTCTGAAATTCAATGCCAGGAACGGTGATGGAGCCAGAAGCCATCAATTATTTTAAAAGGTACCTGGACCTACACCTGAGGTGCTGTAACTGGCAAGGCCATGGACCAGCGGCTGGAAGATGGGATTAGATTGGGCGACTAGTTTTTTTCAGCCAGCAGAGACACGATGGGCTGAATAACCTTATTCTGTGCCGTAACCTTTCCACGGATATTTGGGCCTATCGTTCTATGGTTGTGATCTGGATTTGACTGCCTGAAATCATGGTAGAAGCAGATTCAATGATATCTTTCAAAAGGGAATTTAACAAAAACATGACAAGGAAAAAAAACAATAGGAGTCTGGGGAAAGAGGAGGGAGTGGAACTAATTAGATATCTCTTTCAAAGAGACAGCACTGACACAACGGACCGAATAGCCTCCTCCTGTGCTGCATCAATCTCTGATTATTTGAACAAGAGACAAAGAGAGAGAGGGAGAAAGGGTGAAAGAGGGGAAGGAAAATAGATACAGAGTGGAAGAGAAGTTTGTACCAGTTTTCAGGGGTAGGGATTGTGATTCGTGATCTGCCCGTGCCCGTTCCTGCTGAGGCAGGTGACACACAAGCTTCCTGCTGTCTCCTCATTTTCATGAATTCTACGTGCTGCCCAGGGTGACCCGCACCGCTGTCTATCTGCAAGCTTAACAGGGACCTAACTGTGTGTGAGTCTGGCACGTGCTTCAGCCAGGATTCAGCTCTTAAAGCTAGTCTGTCCCTCTTAAAGGGAAGCTGTACTGAATCGCAGGAGGCTGCTGCTGCTGACTGTGAATGCTGCAATTGGAGATGAGGTAAATGGAATACAAGGACAGAAAGAGGGCTCTGCTGTTCACAGCTGTGGTGCTGGAGGCCTTAGTCATGGAGGGTGACCGTAGGAGAGAGGCCCTGTTTCTGTGGGGTGGGGCGGAGACCCTTAAGGAACGTCTTCCGAAGGGAATGGGAGCAGGTGGCCAGGGAGGTCAATGCAAGAGGTCTGGCCCCGAGGACCTGGCAGCAGAGCCAGAAGAAGTTTAATGAGGTCACACTGTTGGTCAATGTCAGTGAATTCGTCTCCACATGGCATCTCATACACTCAACGCCACCAACCTCTCACACTGCTCAATGTACCCCCCCCCCCCCCCCCCCGCATCACTTCATATCAAAGATGTATAGCAAAGCTGCTGGAATGGCTGATTGGTGTCAGATCAGATCCCTCTGCACACTACCAGCACATACTTGGTGAACAGGGACAAGAGTCCTGTCCAGGCCTGGAGCACTGGAAGTGGCCGGCAGCTCAGCTTATACCATTTCATGGATCCAAACGTCCATGGCATTGGGCCCAGTGACACTGCAAAGCTGAGAATACCTGCCATAGACAGAAACAGAGGGAAAGAAGCCTTCTTTTCAATGGGAATTGAAGAAAAGACTTGAAGGCAGGAATATGGGAATGGACAGGGCAATGGGACTAATTGAGGGTGAGGTTCAAACACATGAATGAAAATATTTAATTTAAGGTGCTGCCGGTCCCGGAGCCAAAGTAGATCAGTGAGCACAGGGGTGATGGGTGATCAGGATTTGATGTGAATTAGTTTACAGGCAGCAGGTTCTAGATGGGCTGTGCTTTATCGAGGTTTATAACTGGGAGGGTGACCAGGATATAATTGGAATAGTCAAGAGTGGATTTAACAGATTTAAAGATTGGTCAAGACAAAGGTAGGTCCCTTACCGTCAGAACCAGGGGAATTAATTATGGGGAACAAAGAAATGGCTGACCAACTAAATGCATACTTTGGTTCTGTCTTCACAAATAAGCACACAAATACCATATCATAAATGTTGGGGAACACGGGGTTTAGTGAGAGAGAGTAACTTAAGGAAATCTGTATTAGTAGAGAAATGGTGTTGGGGAAATTGATGGTATTGAAGGCCGATTAATTCACAGGGCCTGATAATCTACATCCCAGAGTACTGAAGGAAGCGGTCCCAGAAATAATGGATGTATTGGTGGTCATCTTCCAAAATTCTATAGATTCTGGAACATTTCCTACAGATTGGAGGGTAGCTAAATTTACCCCAGGGAGGTTGAGAGAAAGCAGGGAATTATAGACCAGTCAGCCTGACGTCGGTAGCGGGGAAAGTTCTAGAGTCCATTATCAACGATTTTATAGCAGAGCACTTGTAGAAAAGTGGTAGAATCGGACAGGGTCAGCATGGATTTACGAAACGGAAATCATGCTTGGCAAATCTACAAGAATTCTTCGAGGATGTAACCCGTAGAGTTGATGAGGGGGAGACAGTGGATGTGGTTTATTTGGACTTTCAGAAGGCTTTCGTCAAAGTCCCACATAACAGATTAGCCTGTAAAATTAAAGCGCATGAGATTGGTGCGAGTGTATTGTGATAGATAGAAAATTGGTTGGCAGACAGGAAGCCCGAGAGGAGGAATAAATGGGTCTTTTTTTCCCGAATGGCAGGCAGTGACGAGTTGGGTACCACAGGGATCGGTGCTAGGACCCCAGTTATTCACAATATATATTACTGATTTCGATGAGGGAAATAAATGTAATATCTCCAAATTTGCAGAAGACACAAAACTGAGTGGGATGGTAAGTTGTGAGGAGGATGAAGAGAGGCTTCAGGACGATTTGGACAATTTGAGTGAGTGGGCTAATGCATGGCAGATGCAGTACAATGTGGATAAATGTGAGGTTATCCACTTTGGTAGCAAAAACAGGAAGGCAGATTATTATCTGAATGGCTATAAACTGAGAGAGGGGAATATGCAAGGAGAGCTGGGTGTACTTGTACACCAGTCACTGAAGGTAAGCATGCAGGTGCAAAGGACAGTAAAGAAGGCAAATGGTATGTTGGCCTTCACAGCGAGAGGATTCGAGTACAGGTGCAGGGATGCAATTATACAGGGCTTTGGTGAGGCCACACGTGGAATATTGTGTGCAGTTTTGGTCTCCTTATCCAAGGAAGGATGTTCTTGCTGTAGGCTTACCAGATTGATTCCCTGGATGGCGGGACAGACGTATGATGAGAGATTGAGTCGGTTTGGATTATGTTCGCTGGAGTTCAGAAGAATGATGGGGGGATCTCATAGGAACCTATAAAATTCTAACTGGACTTGACAAAACGGATACAGGAAGGATGTCCCCGATGGTGGGGGAGTCCATAACCAGGGGTCATAGTCTAAGGATATGAAGTAAACCTTTCAGGACTGAGATGCGAAATTCCTACACCCAGAGAGTGATGAGCCTGTGGAATTCGCTACCACAGGAAGCAGATGAGGCCAAAACATTGCATGTTTTCAAGAAGCAGTTAGATATAGCTCTGAGGATGAAAGGGATCAAAGGATATGGGGGAAAGCGGGAACAAGTCATTGAGTTGGATGATCAGCCATGATCATAATGAATGGCTGGGCAGGCTCGAAGGGCCGAATGGCTTATTCCTGCTCCTATTTTCTATGTGTGTTTCTATGTGTTTCTATCTGTGTTAACAAGGGCACAGATGAGGATTTATGTATCAGATGAGCTGAGGCAGACGGGTGATATTACAGAGCTGGTAGTCGGCAGGGTTTGTTGCTGGAGAGATTAAGGGGTCAGAACTCAGCTCAGGGTTACATAGAACGCAGAGGATGCAAACTGTCTGTTTGAACCTCAGATATTAGCCAGTTAGGGGTACGTGTTCATGGATATGGACAGAATTTCCTATGGAGACTGATGGCATGAGCTCCACTCTTCCCAAAATTTAAATTGAAAGAACATTCTTTCAGTGAAACAGTGAAACACTTAGCGGGAAATAGGGACTTAGCAGGGGCAGCAACAGCAGAAAAGATGGTAGAGTAACTTACATGAACTCTAATACAAGTAGCAATGGTTTATAGATCTCATAGCCGGAGATAGAGTTTTGCCAGGGATAACAAATGCAGCAAGGAGGGCAGAGTAAATGACAAGAACATTAATGTTGCTAAACTTAGTTTATAACATTCATAGCTAGATGGAGAGACTTACCAGGGACACCGATAATAGCAAGGATGGGATAGTAAAAGTGTTGCATAATCTTCAATGCGAGAAAAATCCGATAGTCTAATGAGAACCGACCATAATTTGCAGAAAGAGAGTCAAACTCCCAGATGAAACTCCTGCCCATTGTTGTAACATTCCAGTCTATTGTTCTGAGATTCTGAACCATTGTTGTAACATTCCAGTCAATTGTTCTCAGATTCTGATCCATTGTTGCAACATTTCAATCTATTGTTCTCAGATTCTGATCTATCATCTCCCTCTCTCTGGAGCTATTGATCCCTGTTAGTGCCGGGGCTGATGCTCCCGCTAACACTATGGAATAACACATTGAAAGCAGTCCCTTATTAGTAGAAGAGGGAAACCCTCCAGTGACACAATTAGAGTCCATGGAGACTGACATTAATTACAGTCACTAAACAAACAGTTTCAGTTAACCCCTTTCAATCCAACACCTTTTGTACCAGAATAAAGTAGAACATTTACCCAGTAGGGATGGGATGTATAAGGATTGCTGAAGGAAGGAATGGTGGAACTGGGAGAGGCACATGACATAATCTTTCACTTCTCCTTGGATATGGGAGTGGTGACAGAGGACTGGAGGATTGTAAATGTTACACCCTGATTACAAATGGAGAGATGGAGTAGACCCTGTAGTGTCCAGTCCATCTGACGTCAGTGGTGGGGAAATTTCACATCCCAGAACAGAAATATTCGTTGGTTGGTAAAACACAGCATAATAAATTTCAAGCAGCACGGATATGCTAATGACAAATCATGTCTGGAAAACTTCAACAAGAACTTATCCCAAGGTACTTCACAGCAGCATTATGAAACAAAGTATAACACTGAACCACAAATGTAGATATTTGGTTAGGAGACCAAAAGCTTGGTCAAAGAGGTAAGATTTAAAGGAGTGTCTGAAAGGATAAAAGTGAGGGGGAGAGGTAGAGCTGTGTAGGGAGGAAATTCCCGAGCTCTGGACCGAGACAACTGAAGGTGCGGCCAGCGATGGTGGAGTAATTAAAATCAGGAATGCACAAGAGGCCAGAATTACAGGAGCAGAGATATATCAGAGGGTTGTCGGGCAGGAGGAGATTACAGAGATAGTGAGGGATGAGGCAATGGAGGGATTTGAAAACGTGTTGAGAATTTAAAAATAAAGACATTGTTTGACTGTGAGCTGATGTAGGTCAGTGATCGGGGAATGGGACTTATTGCAAGTTGACACACAGGCAGCAGAGTTTTAGATGACCTCGAGTTTACAGATAGTAGAATGTGGGAGAATGAGTTTGAATTGTCTAGTCTACAGGTAATGAAAGCATGAATGAGAGCTTCAGCAGCAGATGAGATGAGACAGGGGTGAAGTTGGGCAATGTTATTGAGGTGGAAATAGGTGGCCATAGTGATGGCACGAATATAAGGTTGGAAGCTCATTTTGTGGTCGAATGCCACAGAGTCACAGAATTGTTACAGCACAGAAGGTGGCCATTCTGTCCATTTAGTCTGCACTGGCTCTCCAAAAGAGCAATTCATCTAGTGTCACTCCCCTGCCTTCTCCCTGTAACTCTGTACAATCTTCCTTTTCAGATAGCTATCCAATTTCCTCCTGAATGCCTCGATTGAATCTGCCTCCACCACACTCTCAGGCAGTGCATTCCAGACCTTAACACTCGCTGTCTGAAAATGTTTTCCTCATGTCACTTCTGCTGCTTTTACCAATTACTTTAATTCTTTGTCCTCTCGTTGTCGATCCTTTCAGGTGTGGGAACAGTTTTTCCCTATCAACTGTGTCCAGACACTTCATAATTTTGCAGACGTTTTTCAAATTTCCTCTCAGCCTTCTCTTCTCCAAGGAAAATGTTCCAACTTCTCCAGTCTATCTTCTTAACTGGTATTCTTCATCCCTGGAACCATTCTTGTGAATGTTTTTTCACACTCTCCAATGTCTTCACGTTATCTAATGTGCCCAGAACTATACGCAACGCTGCAGCCGAGGCCGAACTAGTGTCTTATACAAGTTCAAAACAACCTCCTCGCTCTTGTATTCCATGCAACAGGATACTGTAGGCTTTATGAAAAACTCTCTCAACCTGTCCTGCCACCTGCAATGACCGATGCACATATACACCCAGGTCCCTCTGCTCCTGAACCCCTTTTAGAATTGTAACCTTTATTCTATATTTTCCCTCCATGTCCTTCCTACGAAATGAATCACTTCACATTTCTCCACATTGAACTTCACCTGTCTGCCCATTCCACCAATTTGTCTATGTCCTTTTTAAGTTTTATAGTATCCTCCTAACAGTTCACAATGTTTCCAAGTGTTGTATCATCTACAAACTTTGAAATTGCGCCCTGTACACCAAGGTCCAGGTCATTAATATATGTCAGGAAGAAAAAGGGTCCTAACACTGATCCCCGGGGACCTCCACCACAAATCTTAAATAAAAAAAACTTAACGTGCTGGAAATACGCAACAGGTCTGGCACCATCTGAGTTGAGAGAGAGAAACAGAGTTAATGTTTCAGATCTGTGATCTTTCATCAGAACTGGAAAAGGTTAGAAATATCAAGTTTGAAGCAGATAAAGCAGGGATGGGGCAAAATGGAGCAAAAGGGGTGTTGATAGAACAGAGGGTCAGAGAGATTAACTGACCAGGAGGTCATGGGGCAAAGGCAAAGAAAGTGTGCTCATGGTGTGGTGAAAGACAAAGCATGAGTGCAGAGCAGGTGTTAAATGACAGAATAATGAACAGCCCGAGCTAAAAGCACCAACATAAAAATCCCAGTTTTAGTCTAGCACATGGTAAAAAAAAACTGATGAAACAAAATAATAATAAAAATGGACCAGTCATTCTCTGAAATTATTGAACTCAATGTTTACTCCAGAAGTCTGTAGAATGGACAATGAGGTGCTGTTCCTCGAGCTGACATTGATGTTCACTGGAACACCACAGCAGGTCAAACGCAGATTGGGTGACTGCTTTGTGGAACACCTCCGCTCAGTCCAAAAGCATGACCCCGAGCTTCCGCTCGCTTGTCATTTCAACACACTCCATCCCCCACCCCCGCTCTCATGACTACATTTCTGTTCTTGTGTTTACACCCTCCACTCCCGCTTCACTAGCTTAAAACCTATTACATTTCTAACCTAAGCCAGTTCTGATGGACGCTCACAAGCCTGCAACATTAACTCTGTTTCTCTCTCCACAGACACTGCTGAGTATTTCCAGCACTTTCTGATTCGATTTCAGATTTCCAGCATCTGCAGTATTTTGTTTTGATTCCACTACAAACTTTTCTCCAGCCCAAAAAGCATCCATTAATCACTAATCTCTGTTTCCTGTCACTCAACCAGTTTAGTTTCATGTTGCTACTGTCCTTTTCATTTGATTAGCTGTACCTTTGCTCACAAGTCTGTTGTGTGACACTTCATCAAATGCTTTTTGGAATTCCATTTACACCACATCACAGCATTGCCCTCATCAGGCTTCCTTTTTACCTCTTCAAAAAACGCCAGTAAGTTTGTTAAACACCATTTTCCCTTAACAGATCCATGCTGATTTTCCTTAATTAACCCACATTTGTCCATGTGCCAATTAATGTTGTCCCGAATATGACACCAAGGTTGTAAACAGACTGTCTGAATCTCAGACGGTTACCAGGGAGAGGGATGGAATCAATAGCAAGGGAACAGAGTTGGAGTAGGCAGTGAAAACAATGGCTTCAATCTTCCCAATATTTAATTGGAGGATATTTCTGCTCATCCTGTACTGGATATCAGATAAGCAGTTTGATAATTTAACAACAGTGGAGGAGAGGAGAGAGGTGGTGGCGAGTTAAACTTGATGGAGTTCTTTGATGAAACAATGGAGAGGGTTGCTTAAGGAAGGAATGGTGGAAATAGCAGAGGCACTGGTCAGAATCTTTCAATCCTCCTTGGATATGGGAGTCAAGACAGAGGACTGGAGGGCTGTAAATGTTACTCCCTGTTGCAAAAAGAGATTAGATAAATCCTGTAACTACTGACCAGTCAGTCTAATGTCGGTGGTTGGAAATTACATGAGGCCAGAACCCAGCTCAAAAATATATCTTTCTTGTGAAAATATGGGATTATAAATGACAAACAGCACGGATAGGTTAATGGAAAATCATGTCTGATAATCTTAATCAAGTTCGTTGATGACATAACTGTGAGTGTTGATGAGGACAACATGTTTTGTGTTATGTGTACAGACTTTCAAAAGACCGGTGATCAAATGCCATTTCATAGACTTGTTATGAAAAATGGAACATATGGACTAATGTGACAGTGACAGTGTGGATATGATACTGACTCAGGGACAGAAAGCAGAGAGAAGTGGTGAACAGACATTGTTCAGACTGGGAGAGGGGGAGTATGCAGTGCTGTTTGCCAGGTTTCGGTATTAGAACCAGTGCCGTTCCTGGCATATAGATAGATATATAAATGACACAACCGTATACGTAAAAAAAAACATAATTTCAACTCTTGCAGATGACATAACTAAAGGTGGGAAAATGCAGACCAGAGAATTATCCAACTTCACAGACGTTGTTCTTTAAAATTTATTCATTCTGGACACTAATCCATCACAAATTTATTTCTCACTCTAATTTATCTGTGTGTGATTCTCGAGTGAGTGTGTGCGTGAATGTGTAGCGTATATTTTTATTATTTTATTTAGATACAGCTTAGATTGTTAAGTCTAATAAACTCACCTCTTGTTTAAGCTCAGGAAAACCTCTCCTTTTGGCTCTTTCACGATCACATCAAAGATAAAAGGTAAAATACACACTGAGGTGGTCAGCACGTCCACTGCTAAAAAGGAATAAACTCTGTTGTGGTGAAATAAGATATAAGACAAGAGGGGAGCCTGGGCCCCTCCTCACCTGGCTGTCACAGAAATCTGGAGGTTCGAGTGATCGTAAACCAACAACAAATGAGAAATTGGAAGTAGGGAAAACAATTGATCCTGAGAAAAACTTAAAATGTCAATGAAGGTTTTATTGTGGCTTTCACTGCTGGAACACTAAAATGCCCATGTTCGAAGACAGAGCATACGAACATATGAACATATGAATTAGGAGCAGGTGTAGGCCACTCGGCCCCTCAAGGCTGCTCTGCCATTCAGTAAGATCATGACCAATCTGACTGAAACCTCAACTCCACATTACCACCTACCCTGGATAATCTTTCACCCCCTTGCTTGTCAAGAATCTATTTATCTCTGCCTTACACGTAATTAAAGACTCTCTTCCACTGCCTTTTGAGGAAGAGAATTCCAAAGGCTCACAACCCTCAGAGAAAAAAAAATCTCCTCATCGCTGTTTTAAATGGGCGACCCCTCATTTTTAAATAGTTACCCCTAATTCTAGATACACCAAGATACACACATCTTTCCACATGCACCCTGTCAAGACTGCTCATGATCTTAGATGTTCAAATCAACTCTCCTCTTACCCTTCTAAATTCCAGTGGATATAAGCCGAGCCTTTCCAATATTTCCTCATAAGACAGCTCACCCATTCCAGGTATTAGTCTGGTAAACCTTTTCTGAATTGCTTCCAATGCATTTACATCATTCCTTAAATAAGGAGACCAGTAATGTACACAGCACTCCAGATGTGGTCTCACCAATGCCCTCTATAGCTGAAGCATAGCATCCCTACTTTTGCATTCAATTACCCTTCCGATAAACGATAACATTCTATTAGCTTTCCTAATTACTTTCTGAACATGCATACTAACCTTTTGTGATTCATGCACACGGACACCCAGATCCCTCTGCATCTCAGAGCTCTGCAATCTCTCACCATTAGATAATATGCTTCTTTTTTTATAATTCCTGCCAAAATGGACAATTTCCCATTTTCCCATATTATACTCCATTTCCCAGGTCTTCACGCACACACTTAACCTATCTACATTCATTTACATCCTACTTATGTCCCCTTGCCATGTTACGTTCTTACTCATCTTTGTGTCATCAGCAACTTTAGCAACCATGCCTTCGGTCTCTTCATCCAAGTCATTTATATAAATTGTAAAAAGTTGAGGTCCCAGTACTGATCCCTGTGGCACACCACTCGTTACATCTTGCCAACCAGAAAATGACCCGTTTATGCCTACTGCCTGTTTTCTGTTAGCTAACCAATCTTCTATCCATGCCAACATGTTACCCCCTTCAACATGAGCTTTTATTTTCACAAAACCTTTGATGTGGCACCTTATCAATTGCCTCCTGGAAATCTATGTACAGTACATCCACCGGTTCCCCTTTCTCCACAGCACATGGTACCTCTTCGAAGAACTCCAACAAATTGATTAAACATGATTTCCTTTTCATAAAACCATTTTGATTCTGCCTGATTACGTTGAATTTTTCTAAGTGCCGGCTACACTGTCTTTAACAATAGCTTCTAACATTTTACCTCAGACAGATGTGAGGCTAACATGCCTGTCGTTTCCTGTTTTCTGTTTCCCTCCCTTTCTGACTAAAGGAGTTACATTCCCAATAAAGGAGTTGCATACAGAGTTAAGTAACTTGGTACAGGTTAAAACGCCTGTCTGTTGAAAAGTTGAGTAATGTAGCTGGACAGTTAGGGATTACTATCCGTCCAAAAGGTAGGAAATCCGAAATCCTAAGACTTTTGGCCAACCATATTTCACTTGAAGCTGAAGACTCAAACAGGGTTAGAATCACTAACAGATAGAGTAATGTTAGCTAAGGTAGAACTAGAACAGAATAGACTAGAATTAGAATTCCAGAGAGAGCGAGAAGGAGCAGAGTGAGTGTCAAGAAAGGGAAAAAGTAAGAGTGTTCCAGAATGAGAATGAGGAAAGGGAGTTAAGGCGGCTCAAACAACTAGAGGAAGACCCATACACCCAGTGAAGGCACAGCTAGTGTGGGAGCTGCCCCTAGCTCAGGACCATGTGCTGAGCTCTTAAAGTTCTCCCAGTTCATGACAAAGTTAAATGAGGAGGATGTGGCAGAATTTTTCGTCAATTGTGAAAAGCTTGCAAAGCAACCGAAATGGCCGTCAGAGAGCTGGACACTGTTTTTACAAAACAAAGTAACAGGAAAATCCCATGAGATTTATTCACTGTTGCCAGATGAAAGTTCATCAGATTATGAGATGACTAAAATTGCTATCCTGGGTGTACATGAAATAGTACCGGAAGTGTACCGTCAAACATTCCAAACCCTCAGAAAGCAGCCTGACTAAACTGACCTCGAGTTTGAAAGTGTTAAGCAGCTTCCAAACATAGGGACATTGGAGCAGGAGTAGGCCATTCAGCCCATCGAGGCTGCTCCACCATTCAATATGACCATGGCTGATCATCCACCTCAATGCCTTTTCCACAAATAATCTCCATATCCCATTTTTGTCATCTGCAGTTAGAAATCTGTCAATCTATACATTAAATATACACAACGACTGAGATTCCACATCCGCCTGCGATGCAGAATTCCAAAGATTCAGAAACCTCTGAGTCAAAGTTTACTTCTCGTTTCTGTCCTAAATGGCTTCCCCCTTATTTCGAAATTGTATCCATTAGTTCCAGACTCCGCAACCAGGGGAATTTTCGTACATACGTCTACGCTGTCTATCCCTTTAATTATTTCATACGTTTCAATGAGATCCCGACACATTCTTTGAAACTCTCTAGAATACCGGCCCAGTTTCCCCAATCTCTCTTCATAGAACTGTCCCGCCATCCCGGGAACAAGTCTGGTGAACCTTCATTGCACTCCCTCTATGGCAATAATATCCTTCCTGAAGTAAAGTGACCCAAAATGCACACAATATTCCAGGTGTGGTCTAAGCAAGGTTCTATACACATGCTGCAAGACGTCAGTACTCCTGTACTCAAATCATCCCTTGATAATGGCGAACAGACTATTCGCCTTCCTAATTGCTTGCTGCACCTGCATCTTTTTCAGTGATTAACTGACACCCGGGTCCGTTTGTACATCTACACTTTCTAATTTTTCACAATTTAAGAAATACTCTGCACATCTGTTCCTCTTACCAATGTGGATAACTCATATTTGCCCATATTACATTCCATTTGCCATGTTCTTACTCAGTCACTATGTCTGTCCAAATCCCCTTGAAGACGCATTGCATCTACCTCACAACATGCATTCCCACCTAGTTTTGTGTCATCTGCGAACTTGGAAATACTACATTTGGTCCCCACATCCAAATCATTGACAGATATTGTTCAGAGCTGGGGCCCAAGTACTGATCCTTGCGGTCCCCAAATAGTCACAGCTGCCAAAGTGAGAACGACCCGTTTCTTCCTACTCTCTGTTTTCTGCCTGTTAACCAATCTTTAATCCATGCCAGTATATTACCTCCTATCCCATGTGCTTTCATGTTGCTAACCAACCTCCTGTGGGGTACTTTATCAAAAACCATCTGAAAATCCAAGGAGAACACGTCCACCGACTCCCCTTTATCAATTCTGTTAGTAACATCCCCAATAAAACTCCAACAGGTTCGCCAAAAATGATTTCTCATTCATAAATCCATGTTTGCGATGCCCAAACAGATTATTATCCAACTGTCCATTTATCACATCCTTTAGAATAAAATCCCAGCATTTTCCCAACGACTGATGTATGAGAGCAGGTCTATAATTCCCTCTTTTCTCTCTCCCTCCCTTCTTAAATAGTGTTGTGACATTTGCTACCTTCCAATCTACAGGAACCGCTCCAGAATCTATAGAATTTTTGAAGATGATCACCAATGCTGCCACCATCTCCATAGCTATCTCTTCCCACACCCTGGGATGCAGAATATCAGATCCTGGGGCCTCATCAAACTTCAGCCCCATTAATTTCTCCAATACAACATTCTTACTAATATTAATTTCCTTCACTTCCTCAATCTCCCTAATCCCTTGGATCTCTAAGTCTGGAAATTTCCTTGTATCTTCCTCAATGAGGGCAGACACAAAGTAATCATTTAGTTTTGCTGCCATTGCTCTATTCACCATTGTACATTCCCCTGACACTGCCTGTATTGGACCCACATTTGTCTTCGCCAAATGTTTCATTTTTAGGTAGCTAAAGAATATTTAAAGTCAGTTTTTGTGTTTACTTTTGACCAGTGGATAGAAACACTCAAATTACAGCCCACATATCGAAACCTCAGAGTGGTGATCCATCTCAAGGAGTTCACAAACTCGCTCCCCCTCCCATTAAAACCCACAAAGAGGAACAAAGGGTTCAAAGAGCTAGACAAGTTGCAATTCTGGTGATGAATTTTCCCTTGCACACAAGGCCGTAACCCCAAAGGGAAACACTTCCCTGGTCACCACAAAGACCCGAGAATAAAAGGTCGGGGGGTTATAGAAACCCAAACAGCCAAGGGCAAGGAGGAAAAGCTGGACACACGGGGGTCCATCCTCGGGTCAAATAGGATGGTACTGAGAGCAGGAGAAACGGCCGAAGACCTGTGTGTTTCCAGTGTAATAAGGTAGGTCGCCATCGAGCTGAATGATGCAAGTGACGGGGAAAACCTGGAGGATTAATCAGGGTCCACCAGATCATAGCAGGAAAAAGGGCCCTGATGGAAATCACAACAGATCAGGCTGTGCCTCCAACTGCGGCAGTCAGACCCAGTGAGTCAGACCCAGACCCAGTCAGACCTACCACAGAGAGGGGGCGGGGGGGGGGGGGAATAAACAAAATCCTTGAGAGCTGCCAGGAATTTGTATCCGAAGGAAAGGTGAAACCACACCCCTTGAGTGAGGGAATTAAACCAATAGTCATACTCATGGATGCAGGGGCCTGCCAATCCCTTCTGCTGGGACAAAGAAAGTGCAGTGAATGCTAGAGCGTTAATGAATGGTATCGGAAGACAGTATATGTCCATACCCTTATATCCGGTGTACTTGGAGTTTGACCCAGTTTCATGACTCTTTACCATGCGGATTGTCCCTAGTTTACTGATTGATGGGTCGAACTGCTCCTGGGTAATGATCTGACAGGGAAAAAGGTGGCAGCTTCCCCAGTAGTTCTAGAGAGACCAAAAGAGGTCCGGCAGACAGAGTAGTTACAGCAGAAATCCCTGATTGAGTGGTGACTCGGTCCATGGCCAAACAATCCCCTGAACTGACACTGCAGAGGGATGACCCTACTGTCTGGTTGTCTGAAACCTTCGTTGGGAAGTTAGAGGACCCAAAGGATGTGTGAAACAGTTCTTCCTTTTTTGTGGCTCCACATCCCGACCCAGTGTTAAAAAATAGCACAGACTTTCCAAACCAAAACTGAAGCAGAGGGAGTTGCAGACTGTTACTATTTAAAGAATGAGGAGCTAATGAGGAAGTGGAGACCTCCTCACAGAACAGCGGATGAAGAGTGGACAGTGGTTCTCCAGATAGTGGTGCCGCTGAAGTCCCTTAAAGAAATATTAACAATGGCCCACGAACTTCTAATGGATGGACATGTCAGTATATTAAAAATCGAAGACCGCAGAAGACAGCATTTTGACTGGCCACAATTCCACAAAGATGTGGTGGAGTTCTGTAAAATTGGTCTCACGTGCCAGGTTGTGGGAACCCTTCATCAGAATGCCGGTAGATTGTGTGGGACCCCTGCTGAAAATATAACGGGACGACCAGTATCTTCTCACCATTATGGATGTGGTGACCCGAGTCCCAGAGGCCATTCGCCCGAAGAACTATCTCTGCCAAAGAAGTAGTGAAGGGGCTATCTCAATTCTTTACACTATATTGGCTTCCTGCTGAGATCCAGTCGGATCAGGGCACACATTTTATGTCCAGTATTTTTGAAAAGGTCATGGGTAATCTGGAGCACCGCAGCCTCACAGCTCCAGCGACCCGGGTTTGATTCTGTGTACTGCCTGTGCGAAGTTTGCGAGTTCTCCCTGTGACCGCTTGAGTTTTCACCAGGTGCTCCGGTTTCCTCCCACAGCCAAAGACTTGCAGGTTGATAGGGCCCTAGTATAGGTTGGTGGTAGGGGAGTTGAGGGATGGTGGGGATGTGGTAGGAATATGGGATTAATGTAGGATTAGTATAAATGAGTGGTTGATGGTTGGCACAGACTCGGTGGGCTGAAGGGCCTATTTCAGTGCTGCATCTCTAAATAAATAAAATAAGTAAATAAATAAAGTCCTCAGCCTACCATCCACAGTCACAAGGTGCTTTGGAGCAGTACCACCAGACCCTAAAGACAATGATCAGGACATACTGCAATGAGCAATCCCATGACTGGGACAAAGGGATGGGATTTCTCCTGCTGGTTACCGAGACTTATCTAAAGATTCCACTGGCTTTAGTCTCTTTGAATTAGTTTATGGACACGAGATGAGTGGTCCTCTTAAATTAATCAAGAAGACGTTTTTGGGACACAGGGATGAGTCTTCCATGTTAGACCACATTTCCGTGCTCTGGGAGCGTTTCACGCCAGGCTGTGCAATGGCTCAGTAACAGCAAAAGATCTCACAGGCAGCTATAAAAAGGTAAGCAGACAGAAATGCCAAGGCTGGAACATGTCATCCCAGAAACCATGTATTGTTAATACTCCCAATGCACGGCGAACCCCTTAAAGCCCAGTGCAGTGGTCCATATCGAGTGGCAAAAGGAATAGTCAGGTAAATTATTTAATTGACATCCCAGACCAAAGGAAAAAAAGTAAATGCTGTGGAGGGGACAGACAAGTACAGATCTGTCAGACAGTCAGGAAGGGAGGATTGAAAAGGACAGTGAGGACAGGTTAGAGGATGGCCAGGAGAATTCCCAACTGGAACCCCCCACTCTCCGATTTGCCATCCCTGAAATGTGAGATAAATTGGACCACACACTCTCCTCATTAAATGCAGGTCAAAGAGGCAACCTAAAAAGGCTGCTCACAGCATTTACAGAAACGTGCAAGGACAAGGAAAGGTCCCAAAAAGGCATGTCAATGGTGAGGGAGATGCCTCACCTAGTCGAAGTGCAGCTGGAGAGTGCAGTGAAAGCTGGACAGACACCTGCGCGCAGTAATGTCGCAAAAGACAGAGGGTAGATAAAAGAAAGTTCCTTCCCATAGTTAAGTAAAAAGTGAAGGGAAAATACCCTCAAGTAAAGAGCACTTGTGCACCTCACCAGAAAGCTAAAAGTAAGGTCAGTGTGGATCTACCCTCTGAAGAACCCAATGATCAAATCCCAAACACAAAGCTGATCAAACCCAACAATTTCAAAGCCGAACTCAGCTAGAACAAAGGCCCAGAGGAAATCTCGGACACCTCACAGGGGCAAAAAAAATAATTTATTACACACTGTCGGTTTTGGGAGAAAGATTATCAAGGTGCATAGTACCTGAGTAGTTAAAACTTCATTAGAGGAGAGAAAAGGAAAACAAGCAATTGGTGATGCATTGTCCAAGGTCGAAACCGACACATAACCATCCCAGACAAAATGCCAAAAATATTTAAATCAGTACAGCTGTAACAGACAATGTCAGCTGCAGTAATTCTAAGATTAATGTGTGAATTTGAGAAGTGATTATTGAGAATGCATGTGTATTTCTTCCGTTTTCTTCCCACAATTCTGCAATGAAATGTTCCTATTATCACATTTCTTTCCATGTGCAGTGCCGGTGTCACGATAGCACAATATGCCAAATGAGGAATTTTAATTCATCGATTGGAAACTTACACTAAATTTTTGATAGAAAACATCCTACCGTTAACCTTGAAAAAGCTGGCAGCCAAGATGGCCACCGCAATTGGCATCTGGAACACCTTTTCACATTCCAAGGCCTACGACAGGAGACACATGTCTGATGAGCCTGGACCTATATCATTGGCTTGCTCCAGTGATTGAATGACCTAAGATTACATTCATTAACACGGCATACAAGGCTACTCTGACACATTGAATTTCAAAGTGCAAACTCCTCCAAGTACATATACTGGCATCCTGAACCCTGGGGAGATAGAAGTTTCTAACTTTGAATCACATTAGAAGGGTCCAGAGAATGCACTGAGGCAGTCATGAGACCTTCTGCCCAACTCTGTGAAAGCTGGGATTTTCCCCTGGACAAAAACAGACAAGCCAGTGATTCAAACTGTGCAGAAGCAGAAGGGCTGTGACCACCCCCACCCCCCCCCCACCCCGCATTCCCCCCACCTCTCTCTCTCCGTCTCTCTCTCCTCCTAACATCACAAGTTTGAAAATCACATGCGACTGTGGGCCCCTCATGCCTACGGATTGCTACAGACAGAGTAACCAGGGGAAGAAAGCCACCTACAAGTCTGCCTCAAGGAAAACCCTGAGCAATGTGGACCAGCCACAAACTGCACTTCGACAAGCAAAAGACGTCAAGAATATAACTTCAGCTGGAAGACCACGGAATCGCCCAACATCACAGAATGAGTTTTTAAAAAAAAATTATTCTGGACTCAAATCCAACCACAAATTTACTTCTCACTCTGTAATCTATTTGTGTGTGTGTGTGTGATTCTCGTGTGAGTGTGTACGTAACTGTGTGTTGTGTTTTTTTTAATGATTTTATTTAGATCGGGTTTATATTGTTAAGTATAATAAACTCACCTCTTTCATGTTTAAACTCAAGAGAACCTGTCCAATCAGTTCCTTCACCATCACACCAAAGGTAAAATGTAAAACACTCAATGGGACGTTACTATTGCACTGTTTATAAAGGACAAACACTGTTGCAGTCAAATAAAGAAGACCCACTCTGACCCCTCCTCACCTGGCCATAACAATTGGCTGGGCTGGGGATGGAGCGAATATGGGGATGAACTCAGCTCAGCATTAAATAGATACCAGAGGTTGTAAACTTCCTGGTTCAGCCTCAGACAATGGCCAGCGAGGGGGATGCAGATCATGGACAGGGAATGGTGCTTGTGACAGAAACTGAAGACAATGGTTTCTGTCTTCTCACGATTTAAATGACAAGAACACTAAATCAGTGAAATATGGTTTATGAATCTAATAGTTGGATACAGAGACTTACCAGGGACACCAATAGTAGCGAGGATGGGATAGTAAATAAATTGAATCATCTTCAGAGCATAAGCGATCCGCAATTCTAATGTTATCCAGTAATAATCCGCAGTAAGATAGTCAAACCAATAGGATACACTCCTGTCACTTGTTGTAACATTCCAATCTATTGTTCTCAGATTCTGACCCATTGCTGTAACATTCCAATCTATTGTTCTCCTATTCTGACCCATTGTAGTAACATTCCAACCTATTGTTCAGATTCTGATCTCTCCTCACCATCTCTCTGCAGCCGCTGATCCCTTTGAGTGCCGGAGCTGATGCTCCCGCTGACACTTTCAGAAAACACATTGAAAGGAGTCCTGTATTAATAGAAGAGGGAAACCCTCCAGTGACACCATTCGGGTCCATGGAGACTGGCATTAATTACAGTCACTGAACAAACTGGTTCAGTTAACCCCTTTCAATTCAACACTTTTTGTAATACAATAAAGTAGAACATTTAGCCAGTCTGGATGGGAATTATGAGGGTTACTGAGGGAAGAAATGGTGGAAATGACAGAGGCACTGGACAAAATCTTTCAGTCCTCCTTGGATATGGGAGTGATGCCAGAGGTCTGGAGGATTGTCAATGTTACACCCTGTTTAAAAAGGAGAGGTTGGGTAAACCCTGTAAGTATCAGTCTAATGTTGGTGGTTGGAAACTTCTGGAGGTCTTAACCCAGCACAAAAATATATCTTGCTTGTAAAACACGGGATAATAAATGACAAGCAGCACGGAAAGGTTAATGAAATATCATTCCTGATAATCTTGATCAAGTTCGTTGAGGACGTAACTGTGAGTGTTTCACATAATATAATCATAGAAAGTTTAAGACACAGAAAGAGGCCACTTGTCCCATTGTGTCTGCACCAGCCGAAAAATGATCCACCTATTCTAATCCCACCTTCCAGCATTTGATCCACAGCCCTGCAGATAATGACAGTTGAGGTGAACATCCAGTTTCCTTTTCACTGAGTGGAGGGATTCTGCTTCAACTAACCTTTCAGGCAGTAATTTCTAGACCCTCACTATAAACAGGGGATTCAGTACTGAACCCTGTGGAACGCCACTGTAAACAGTCCTCTGGTCAGTAAATTGCCTGTCAACAACTACCCTTTAATAAAAACAAGAAATGCTGGAAATACTCAGCAGGTCTGGCAGCATCTGTGGAGAGAGAAGCAGAGTTAACGTGACAGGTCCGTGACCATTCATCACTGATCTGAAAACTTAACTCTGCTTCTCCCTCCACAGATGTTGCCAGACCTGCTGAGTATTTCCAGCATTTATTGTTCTTACTTCAGATTTCCAGCTTCCGCAGTATTTTGCTTTTATTATAACAATGATCCTTTGTTTCCTGCCACTGAGCCAATTTTGTATTTTTGGGTGGACAAGTTTCTCCTCAACTCCCCGCTAATCCTTCTGCCGAGCAGTTTAAGTCACTGCCCCCTAGTCACTGATCTCTCTGCTAAGGTGAATAGAGTCGTCACCTCCACTCTATCCAAGCCCCTCAAAATTATGTCCATTTCAATCAGATCTCCCTTCAGCCTTCTCTGTTACAAGTAGAACAACCCCAGCCTATCTAATCTTTCTTCATAGCTGCATTTTTCCAGTCCTGGCAAACATCCTTGTAAATATCCTCTGTACCCTCTCTAGTGCAATTACATCCTTTGTGCAAAGAGGTGACCAGAACTGCACACAGTACTCAGGTTGTGACCTAACCAATGATTTATACAGTTCCAGCATAACCTCCCTGCTCTTGTATTCTATACCTCAGCTAATAAAGAAAAGGATTCCATATGCCTTCTTAACCACCTATCGACCTGACCTGCTACCTTCAGGACATCAGTGGACATTGACTCCAAGGTCCCTCACTTGCTCTACGCTTCTCAGCATTTTCCTATTAATCGTCTATCCCTTTGCATTGTTTGACCTCAATTACATAATCTCATATTTAACCGGTTGAATTCCATTTGACACTTTTCTGCCATCAATATCTTCCTGCAACTGACAGCTATCCTCCTCGCTATCTACCACATGACTAATTTGTTTGCCATCTGCTCACATCTTGATCATGCCCCCTACATTTACGTTCAAATCGTTAATTTATGCTACAAAAAGCAGGGGATCCAGAACTGAGCCCTGTGGAACTCCACTGGAAACAGACCTCAAGTCAGTAAAACACCCATCAATAATCACCCTTTGTTTCCTGTCACTGAGCCAATTTTGTATCCAGCTTGCTGCGTTTCCCTGGATTCCATGGGACTTTATTTGTTTTAAATAGTATGCCACATGAGACCTTGTCAAAAGCCTTGCCAAAATCCATGTAGACCATATCATCTGCACTACCCTCATCTATCATCCTTGCTACTTCGTCGAAACATTCAATCAAGTTGGTCAAACAATATCTTCCCTTATCAAATCCATGCTGACTGTCCTTGATTGACCTGAGCCTTTCTCAGTGACAGTTTATCCTGTCTCTCAGAATAGATTCCAATACTTTGCCCACTACTGAGTTTACACTGACTGGCCTGCAATTATTTGGTCTATCCGTTGCTCCATGTTAAAGATGTGCAATGTTAACAGTACTCCAATCCTCTGGCACTACACCTGCATCCAGTGAGGATTGGAAAATGATGGTCAGACCCTCTGCTATTTCCTCTCTCACTTCATTTGACAGCCCAGGATACATTGCATCAGGCCCAGGTGATATATCAACTTTCAAGGATGCTAATCCCATTAATACTTCCACTCTCCTATGTCTATCACATCCATTAATTCACACTCCTCCTCCTTAACCACAATACCTGCATCGCACCCCCCCCCCCTTTGTTAAGACAGATACAAAGTACTTATTAAGAACCTTGGCAACATCTTCCGCCCTTACCCAGGTATATCCACGTATGTATATAGATTTTCAGAAGGCCTGTGATCAAATGACATTTCATAGACTTGTTATGACATGGATTAATGTGACAGTGATGGTGTGGATATGGCAATGACTCAGGTACAGAAAGCAGCGAGAAGTGGTGAACAGTCATTGTTCAGACTGGAGGTGCAGGGGAGTATACAGTACTGTTTCTCAGGGTTCGATTCACTCCGCATGATATCAAGAAACTACTGAAGGCACTGGATACTGCAAAGGCTATGAGCCTTCACAATATTCCGGAAATAGTACTGAATACCTGTGCTCCAGAACTTCCATTCCCCCATCAAGCTGTTCCAGTCCAGCTATAATATTGGCATCTACCCTGCAATGTGGAAAATTGCCCAGATATGTCTTGTACACAAAAAGCAGGACAAGTCCAACCTGGCCAATTGCAGCCCCATCAGCCTCCTCTCAATCATCAGAAAAGTGATGGAAGGTGTCATCGACACTGCCATCAAGCGGCACTTGCTTAGCAATAACCTGCTCAGTGACGCTCAGTTTGGGTTCCGCCAGGGTCACACAGCTCCTGACCTCATTACAGCCTTGGTTCAAATATGGACAATGGAGCGGAACTCAAGAGGTGAGGTATGAGTGACTGCCCTGACATCAAGGCAGCATTTGACTAATCATCTCCGTTGACATTCAGTGACATTACCATCGCTGAATCCCCCACTATCAACATCCCAGGGGCGACCATTGACCAGAAACTGAACAGGAATAGCCATATAAATACCATGGCTAAAAGAGCAGGTCATATGCGAGGAATCCTGAGGCGAGTAACTCACCTCCTGACTCCCCAAAGCCAGTCTACCATCTACAAGGCACAAGTCAGCAGTGTGATGGAATTCTCTCGACTTGCCTGGATGGCTGCAGCTCCAAAAACACTCAAGAAGCTCGGCACCATCCATGACAAGGCATCACACGATTGGCACCCCATCCACAACATTCACTCCCTCCACCATCGGCGCACAGTGGCAGCAGTGTGTACCATCTGCAAGATGCACTGCAGCAACACACCAAGGCTCCTTAGACAGCACCTTCAAAACACACAACCTCTACCACATAGAAGGGCAAGGGCAGCAGATGTATGGAAACACCACCACCTGCAAGCTCCCCTCCAAGCCACACACCATGCTGATTTAAAACTATCTTGCAGTTCCTTCACAGTCGCTGGGTCAAAATACTGGAACTTCCTTCCTAACAGCACTGTGGGTGTACCTACCCCACGTGGATTGCAGTGGTTCAAGAAGGCAGCTCACCACCACCTTCTCAAGGGTAATTAGGGATGGGCAATAAATGCTGGCTTATCCAGCGATGTCCACATCCCATGAATGAATTAAAAAAATGATGCCAGAGAACTGGAGGGCTGTAAATGTTACACCCTGTTTAAAAAAGGGAAGATTAGATAAGCCCTGTAACTGTTAGTCAGTCTAATGTTGAATCTTGGAAAATTCTGGAGGCCTTAACCCAGCACAAAAATATTTCTTGCTTGTAAAATCATGTCTTAATAAACGGCAAGCAGCAGGGATAGCTTCATGGAAAATCATTTCTGATCATCTTGATAGTTTGTTGACATAATTGTGAGTGTTAACGAGGATAGCGTGATTCGTGTTATAGAATCATAGAATCGTTGAAAATTTAAGGCACAGAAAGAGGCCACTTGGCCCATCGTGGCTGTGCCAGCCGAAAGGTTATCCACCTATTCTTATCCCACCTTCCAGCATTTAATCCATAGCCCTGCAGATTATGACACTTGAGGTGCACATCCAGGCTCTTTTTGAATGAGTGGAGGGTTTCTGCCTCAACCATCCTTTCAGGAAGTGAGTTCCAGACCCTCACTAAAAGCAAGGGACCCAGTCCCAAGCCCTGTGGAAAACCACGGCAAAGTCCTCCAGTCAATACCCGTCAACAATTACCCTTTTTTTCCTGTCACTGAGACAATTTTGTATTTCTGGGTGAACATGTTTTTCCTCAAATCCCCTCTGATATTTCTACCAATCACTTTAAATCTATGTCCCCTAGTCACTGACCTTTCTGCTAAGGTGAATAGAGCCTTCACCTCCACTCTATCCAGGCTCCACAAAATTTTGTTCACTTCAATCAGAGATCCCCTCAGCCTTCACTGTTCCATGGAGAACAAGCCCAGCCTATCCAATCTTTCCTCATAGCAGCATTTTTCCAGTCCGAGCAACATCCTCATAAATCTCCTCTATACCCTTTCTCGTGCAATTACATCCTTTCCGTAATGTGGTTACCAGAACTGCACAAAGTATTCAAGATGTGGCCTAACCAATGATTTATACAGTTCCAGCATAACCTCCCTGTTCTTGCATTCTATACCTCAGCTAAAAAGGGAAATGATTCCGTATGCATTCTTAACTGCCTTATTGACCTATCCTGCTATCTTCAGGGATATGTGAGCATTCACTCCAAAGTTCCTTACTGGCTCTACACTTCTCAGTATTGTCCTAGTAATCGCGAATTCCTTTGCTTGTTTGACCTCCCCAGTTGCATCACCTCACACTTATCCGTTTCGAATCCCATTTTGCTGCCCATCTGACCAGACCGTCAATATCTTCTTGCAGCCTTCTCGCTGTCGACTACATGGCCAATCTTTGTGTCGTCTGCAAAAGTCTTGATCACACCCCCTACATTTACGTCTAAATCTTTAATATAGACCACAAAAAGGAGGGGACACATTACTGAGCCCTGTGGAATGACACTGGAAACATTACTCCAGTCGCAAAAATACTTGTCAATTATTACCTTTTGTTTCCTGCCACTGAGCCAATTTTGTATCCGCCTTGCTGCATTTCTCTGGATGCCATTGGATTTTATTTTTTGAACCAGTCTCTCATATGGGACCTTGTCAGAAGCCTTGCTAAAATCCATGTAGACCACATCAACTGCACTACCCTCATCTATATTCCTTGTAACATCTTTAAAAAATTCGATCAATTTTGTCAAACAATAGTGTCCCTTAACAATTCCATGCTGACTATCCTTGATAAACCTGTGCCTCTCTAAGTGACAGTTTATCCCGTCTCTCAGAATAGATTCCAATAATTTGCCCACTACTGAGGCTAGACTGACTAGCCTGTAATTATTCAGATTATCCTTAGCTCCCTTTTTAAACAGAGGTACAATGTTAGCAATTCTCCTATACTCCGGCACCACATCTGTATCTAGTGAAGATTGGAAAATGATGGTGGGCAGACCCACTGCTATTTCCTCTCTTGCTCCTTTGAACAGCCTGGGGTACATTTCATCCGGCTCTGGTGATTTTTCAACTTTCAAGGATGCTAATCCCATTAATACTTCCTCTCTCCCAATGTTTATCACATCCAATAATTCACACTCCTCCTCCTTAACGACAATATCTAAATCCCCCCTCTTTTCTGAAGACATGCGCAAATTGTTCAATAAAGAACCATACCAATAACTTCCACCCTTATACAAAGGTTACCTTTCTGATCTATTATGGGTCCTGCTCTCCCCTTAGTTATCCTCTTACTCGTAATGTATTGAGAAAACATCTTTGGGTTCCCCTTGATTTTGCTTGCCATTATTATTTCATTCCCTCTCTTTCCTTTCCTAATTTCCTTTTTGATTTGACCCCTCCACTTTCTAAACTCCTCTCAACTTTCTCTAGTATTGAGTTCTCAGTGTCGGATATATGCTTCCCTTTTCTGTCTTATCCTACCCTGCCGGCACCTTGACATCCATGGGACTCGAGATTTGGCCGACTCACCCTTTTTCTTTGTGGGAACATGCTTATCCTGAACCTCTTGAATCTCCCCTTTGAATGCCTCCCACTGCTCTGAGACTGAATTACCTTCAAGCAGCTGTTTCCAGTCCACTTTCGCTCCACAGTTTAGTAATATCAACCTTGCCCCATTGAGAACTCTAACTGCTGATATATCTCTTGGCCTGTTCCATAATTATGTTAAAACGAACTGAATTATGATCATTCCCACCAAAAAGCTCTCCCACTGTCACTCCTTCCGTCTTCCCATCTTCATTTCCTAAAACAATGTCTAAAACCGCACCCTCTCTTGTTGGACTTGTGACATCCTGGTCAAAAACGTTCTCCTGAATGCACCTCAAGATTTCTGCTCCCTCAATTCTTTTCATACTAAAATTATCCCAGTTAATATTGGGGTAATTAAAATCCCCTACTATTACTGCCCTATTGTTCTTGCACTTCTCAGAGAGGTGCCTACATATCTGCTCTTCTATCTCCCCCTGAAGATTTGGCTGTCGAGATAACACTCCCAGCAGTGTGATTGCCCGTTTTTGGTTCCTTAGCTCAATCCATATGGTCTCACTTGATGAACCTTCCAACATATTAACCCTCCTCACAGCTGCAATAAATACCTTGACCACAATTGTCACTCCCCCTCCTTTCTTATCACCTTCCCTATCGCGTCTGAAAACCCTGTAACCAGGAACGTTGAGCTGCCATTCCTGTCCATCCTTAAGCCATGTTTCTGTAATAGCTATGATATCATACTACCACGTGTCTATCTGTGCCCTCAGCTCATCTGCTTTATTTGCTATACCCCTTGCATTGAAATAGATACCCTTGAGCACTGCTAAGCTTTTCATCTTTATTTTATAACCTTTGTTTCCTCTGTCTTCCAGACTCATCCATTAATTTTTCGCCTTCCATTTTCATTTCTGATTTTGTCCCACCGTCAGGTCCCCATCCCTCTACCAAACTAGTTTAAACCCTCCCCAACAGTACTAGCAAAACATTCCGCAAGGAACCCATTCCCAGCTCTGTTCAGGTGCAAATCTTCCGGCCTATAAAGGACTCATCTCACCCAGAGCCGGTCCCAGTATCCCAGGAATATGAAGCCCTCCTTCCTGCACCATATTTCCTGCCAAACATCCATCTGTCTTCTCTTTCTATTTCTGTGTTCAGTTGTGCGTGGCATTGGGAGTAATCCGGAGATTGCTACTTTTGACGTCCTGCTTGTCAATTTCTTCCCTTGCTCCCTAAATTCTGTCCACAGAACAACATTCCTCTTTCTACCTATGTCGTTGGTTCCGATGTGAACCACGACTTCTGGCTGTTCCCCTTCACCTTCAGGATGCTCTGCTGTCGCTCAGTGACATCCTTGACCCTGGCATCAGGGAGGCAACACACCATCCTGGATTCACGTCTGTGGCCACAGAAACGCCTGTCTGTTCCCCTGATTATTGAACCACCGATCACTATGGCTCTTTCAGTCATCCCTGTATCCCACTCTACAGCTGAGCCACCCGTGGTGCCATGGACTTGGCTCTGGCTGTACTCCCCAGGTGAAGCATCACTTTCCTCAGTATTTAGAACTGAATACCTGTTGGAGAGTGAGATGCACTCAGGGGTCTCCTGCACTACCTGCCTGATTCTTTTTGACTGTCTGGTGATCACCCATTCCCTCTCTCCCTGCATACTCTTAAGCAGAGTGGTGACCACATCTATAAACATGCTAAAGCTGAATAAACTGGTATATGAGAAGGAAGAATGTGCAGGGTTACGGGAAGAAGGCAGGGAATGGGATTAGATGAGTTGCTCATTCGGAGAGCCGGTGCAGACACGACGGGCTGAATAGTTCCTTCTGTCCTGTAATAACACAGTGATGGGGCATCTCAGATGGGTGTAATGGTGGAGAATGGGGGATCCATGGCGGGAAAGAGAAGTTGTCCCATGGGAACCGAAATCTTAGCAAGGATTGTCCGGGTCAAGGGCATCCAGGAAATATCCTCCCTGCTTCCTCCAGCACCTGAAGTGTCCTCCGGATTCCTGGTGCCAATGATTGTGTCCTCATGACGGTGATGATATGAAGGGTGCAGCAGAACACCATGAACTTGGACACCTGATCCAGTGAGTAGTGGAGGGCTCCTCCCGAGCGGTTCAGACATCGTAAGCATTGCTTCATCACACCGATGGTCGATTCCTGTTGACCCCATTGCCCACGTTATACACAGGTTAATTGTGTGATGTTGGTTGTCGGTAGGAGGTGGTTTGGGGCAGTAGAAACATGAGCTGTGTCCAGAGGGGGTTTCCTTTGTCTCCGAGGAGCCACATTCTGAAATGGCATGGAGCCCGAAGTGTTGGGACCGGCTGACTGCTTCAGAATGAAGGTATGGTGGCTGCTGCCAGCATAGTGGACATTCACCAATATGATGTACTGGGCATGCTCTCACACCAACTGTACATTAATGAAGTGAGAGTTCTTCCATTTCCTATACCTCTCCCTATTGACATGGGGGCCCGGAGGAGCAACCTACACCATCAGCAATTCCGCTATCCTGACAAAGCCACGGGATCTCTCATCCTGCTTCGCCCTCCTGAGGGAGAAATGATGACATAGATGGTCACCCTCACCTCCCAGAATTATCAATGGACAACACACAGGCCTCGCAACTACTGGTCAGTTAGTGTAACTTCAGTGGTGAGTAAGATTTTAGAAACAATAATAAGGGAAAAAGGGCAACACACACTTGGAGAGGTTTGCGTAATTTAAGGATTGTCAGCATGGATTTCTAAAAGGCAGATTATGCTTGATGAACTAATTGAATTTATTTTGATGATCAGAGAAGGTTGATGAAGGGAATGTGGTGGATGTTGTCTACATGGATTTTATGAAAGTATTTGATGAAGAACCAAACAGAAGCTTGGTTAACAAAATTGAAGCTCATGGAATAGCATCCAATTGGATCAAAAATTGTCCAAAAAACAGCAAAAAGAGAAATGTGTTAAATGGTTGTTTTTCAGACTGGAGGATGGTAGACAGTGATGTTCCCCAAGGGTCAGTGCGAGGAATACTGATTTATTTATTTATTTTTGCTGTATGTAAATGACATGGATCTTGGAATACAGAGTAGAATTTCAAAATTTTCCAACGATACCAAACTTGGAGGAGCGGTAAGCAGTGAGGATGATACAAACTGCCTGCAACAGGATATAGATAGGCTAGCAGAATGGACAGAGAAGTGGCAGGTAGAATTTAATACAGAGGAGTGTGACCTGATGCATTTGGATAGAAGGAATAGGAAGGCAATATAGACTTAATGGCACGGTTCTAACGTTTATGCAGGAACAGAAGGATCTGGGGCTCCATATGCATTGATCTAGGCAGGACCTATTAGGAGAGTGTTTAGCAAAACGTATCGACCACACTTGGAATATTGTGTTCAGTTCTGGTCGCCTCATTATAGGAAGGATGTGGAAGCTTTAGAGAGGGTGCAGAGGAGATTTACCGGGATGCTGCCTGGAGTGGAGGGCATGTCCTACGAAGAAAGATTGAGGGAGCTAGGGCTGTTCTCATTGGAGCGAAGAGGGATGAGAGGTGACTTGATAGAGGGGTACAAGATGATGAGAGGCATAGATAGAGTGGATAGCCAGAGACTATTTCCCAGGGCGGAAAGGGCTATCACCAGGGAGCATAATTTTAAGGTGATTGGAGGAAGGTTTCCGGGAGATGTCAGAGGTAGGTTCTTTACACCGAGAGTGGTGGGTGTGTGATGAATGCGCTGCCAGCGGTGGTAGTAGAAGCAGATACATTAGGGGCATTTAAGCGACTCCTGGATAGGTACATGGATGATAGTAGAATTAGGGTAGGCAGTTCGTTTGATCTTAGAGTTGGTTAAAGGTTCGGCACAACATCGTGGGCCGAAGGGCCTGTACTGTGCTGTACTGTTCTATGTTCTATGTTCTATCATGGGATTTATCATGAGAGACAAAGATGCAAAAACAGTGAAGTTATGCAGAACCTTCATAAAGCTTTGGTTAGGCTCCAACTAGAGAACTGTGTCCAGTTCTGGTCACCACACTTTAGGAAGGATGTGAAGGTCCTTGAGAGGGTGCAGAGGAGATTTAGCAGAAGGGTTCCAGGCATGGAGGGGTTTTAGATACAAGGTTAGTTTGGAGAAGATGGAGTTGTTCTCCCTGGAGTAAAGGAGATTGAGAGAGATTTTATAGAGCTGTACAAGATAATGATAGGCTTAGATAAGAAGGACATGGAAAAACTGTTCCATTAACTGATGAAACAAGGACTAGGGGTCACAGATGGAAGGTTTGGGTAAGAGATGAAGGGGGAAAATGAGGAAGAACGTTTTTACACAGTTGATGTTAATGAGCTGGAACTCACTGCCCAAGAGGGTGGTGGAAGCCAAGACAATCAATAATTTCAAAAGGAAACTGGTTGGACACCAGAAGAAAATGAACTTGCAGGGATACGGGGATTGAGCGGGAGAATGGGACTGACTGGAATGTTCCAAACAGAGCTGGCATGGAGGGACCGAATGGCCTCCTTCTGTGTTGAAAATGACTCTATGACCCTATAGCTCCCTTTGACTGTATGTTGGATATGTCTCCGGCTCCTGCCAGGAAAGATCCAGATACATAGAGTTTCAATGAAGCTGTGACCTTAACAGCCACTGACAGCTCCGTCCTCACCCTGGTGAGAGGCTCCAGGTCGTGTTACAGGAGGTGGCACAGCTCTGTGACCATCTCCCTATTGAATCAGAGTCACCTCACACACTGCTCCTGGGTTAGGTGTAGGTAGGAAAATTGCTCTTGGAAAACCCGGGGTGGGTCGGGCAACGGCCCCTCTTCCTCCCTCTTTACAGAGCTTCCCCTCTCTGCAGTCTCTGCTCCATGAGTTGGTCATGTTACAGACCCAGAGACACTATAACTACAGTCCCCATACCTCGTCCAGAGTTGGGTCACCAAATCCTCTGCCCTCCCTGAATGTCTGCAACAGCTCACAACACAACCTCCAGAAAACCATCCACACAACCTCCACCAACCTTACAATAGCAGAAGTAAGTCAAAACCCTCTCACCTCTAAGTTGGATGCCTGGTTCTTTTAAATAAGACTAGAGGGGGTACCTCGTGCTGCTGAATGTATGTTCAGCTGAGAGTGACGAACACAGTGGACATGCACAGACCAAGTTTCAAAGACGTACATCAAAGTTTCCGGTATGGTACATTGACATCACTTTCAAATCCATCCTCAAAGGAACAACACATATCCGGTACGATTGAGCTAGAGCCCCGCCCAGATTGGGACACTGTGCAGGCCACACTAGAAGTGGTCGGCAGTGAAGACCACACGAATGGAACATAGATGATACGAGTTTGCTGGAGCCCTGCCCAGCATGGGGTATTGTGCACTAGCAGTGGTCGGCTTTGCGGTTCTCATCATTTTATGGATCCCAGCTTCTGTACCGTCAGCACCAGTAGTGCTGCAGAGTCTAAAATCGTGGCTCTGATACAGCTACAGAGGGAAATAAATTCACTTTAAAAGGAGAACTGAAAAAAGTCTGAAGTCAAAAGAGTTGCAGGAATATAGGAAATGGACAGGGAAATGGGACTATCTGGAGGGGTGAGGCCATGGAGAGATTCAAACCTGAATGGGGCGGCACACTGACGCAGTGGTTAGCACCGCAGCCTCACAGCTCCAGGGACCCGGGTTCGATTCTGGGTACTGCCTGTGCGGAGTTTGCAAGTTCTCCCTGTGTCTGCGTGGGTTTCCTCCGGGTGCTCCGGTTTCCTCCCACATGCCAAAGACTTGCAGGATGATAGGTTAATTGGCCATTATAAATTGCCCCTAGTATAGGTAGGTGGTAGGGAAATATATAGGGACAGGTGGGGATGTGATAGGAATATGGGATTAGTGTAGGATTAGAATAAATGGGTGGTTGATGGTCGGCACAGACTTGGTGGGCGGAAGGGCCTGTTTCAGTGCTGTATCTCTAAAACTAAAACTAAAACTAAAAACACAGGAATGATTAAAATTAAGGTGCTGCCAGACTGGGAGCCAATGCAGATCAGTGAGCACGGGGTGATGGGTGATCTGGATTTGGTGTGAGTTAGGATACAGGCAGCAGAGTTCTGAATGGACTGTGGTTTATGGAGGTTTATAACTGGGAGGGTGACCAGGATAGAATTGGAATAGTCAAGTGTGGATTTAATGGTGACACGGATGAGGGTTTATGCAGCAGATGGGCTGAGGCTGAAGTGGAGACGGGTGAAATTACAGAGGTGTTCATAGGCAGGGTGGTGATGGACAGAATATGGAGATGAACTCAGCTCAGGTTTAAATATAACACAGAAGTTGCAAACTGTCTGGTACAAGCTCAGATATTGGGCAAGGTGGAGTATGTGCTTCCCAGATAGGGGATGGAGTTTGTGATGGAGACCAATGACGCTCGCTTCAGTCTTACAAAAATGTTCATTACAGAACAGTATTTCATTGAAACAGGATTTCCAGATCTCCTAGCCTGAAATAGAGACAGCAACAGCAGCAACGATGAGAGAGTAAATGACAAGAACCGTAATACAGTTGAGAATGGTGTATAGAGATAATAGCTGGAGATATTCACCAGGCATACAACGGCAGCAAGAAGGGCAGAGTAAATTACAGGAGCAGTAATGTAGTTAAACATGGTTAAAAGAATTAATAGCGAGATAGAGAGACTTACCAGGGACACCAATAATAGCCAGGATGGGATAGTAAATGTATTGAATAATCTTCAATGCGAGATAGATACGGAAGTTTAATGACATCCAATCATAATATGTAGAAAGAGAGTAAATAACCGAGGATAAAATCCTGTCCATTGTTGTAACATTCCAGTCTTTTGTTCTCAGATTCTAACCTATCCTCTCTCTATCTCTCTGGAGCAGCTGATCTCTGTAAGTGCCGGGGCTGATGTTCCCACTGACACTATGGAATAGCATATTGAAAGAAGCCCCTTATTAATAGAAGATGGAAAACACAATTAGGGTCCATGGAGACTGACATTAATTACAGTCACGGAACAAACAGATTCAGTTAACCATTTTCAAATCAACACTTTTTGTACAACAATAAAGTTGAACATTTACCCAGTCTGGATGGGATGTATGAGGTATGCTGAGGGAAGGAATGGTGGAATTAGCCGAGGCACTGGCCAGAATATTCCAATCCCCCTTGGATATGGGCGTGATGACAGATTTCCACAGGCTCACCACTCTCTGGGTGAAGAAACTTCTCCTCATCTCATTCCTGAAAGTTTTACCCCTTATCCTTAGACTATGAGCCCTGGTTCGGGAGTCCTGCACCATCGGGAACATCCTTCCTGCATCTACCCTGTCAAGTCCCGTTAGAATGTTATAGGTTTCGATGAGATCCCTCCTCACTCTTCTGAATTCCAGTGAATATAGTCCTAACCGACTCAATCTCTCCTCATACGACAGTCCGACCACCCCAGGAATCAGTCTGGTAAAATTCTACTGCACTCCCTCTGTAGCAAGAACAGCCTTCCTCAGATAAGGAGACCAAAACTGCACACAATATTCCAAGTGCAGCCTCACCAAGGCCCTGCATAATTGCAGCAAAACATCCCTGCTCCTGTACTCGAATCCTGTCTCTATGAAGGCCAAAATAACATTCGCCTTTTTCTACTGCCCTGTTGTACCTGCATGCTTACCTTCAGTGACTGGTGTACGAGAACACCCAGGTCTCGCTGCATATCACACTCCCTCAGTTTATAGCCATTCAGATAATATTTTTCCTTCCTGTTTTTGCTAGTAAAGTGGATAACTTCACATTTACCCACATTATACTGCATCTGCCATGCATTTGCCCACTCACTCAACTTGTCCAAATCACGCGGAAGCCTCTCTGCATCCCCCTCACAACTCATCCTCACACCCAATTTTGGATCATCTGCAAATCTGGAGATATTACATTTAGTTTCCTCATCTAAATCATTAATATATATTGTGAATAACTGGGGTCCTAGCTCCGATCCCTGCGGTACCCCACTAGTCACTGCCTGCCATTCAGAAAAAGATCTGTATGTTCCAATGCTTTGTTTCCTGTCTGCCAACCAATTTTCTATCCATCGCAAATACACTACCCCCAATCCCAAGCTCGTTAATTTTACACTCTAAACCCTTACGTGGAACTTTGGCGAGAGCCTTCTGAAAGTGTAAATAAACCACATCCACTGGCTCCACCTCATCAACTCTACTAGTTACATCCTCGAAGAATTCTCGTAGATTTATCAAGCATGATTTTCCTTTCATAAATCCATGCTGACTCTGTCCGATTCCACCACTGTTCTCCAAGTGCTCTGCTGCAAAATCTTTGATAATGGACTCCAGGATTTCCCCCACGACCGATGTCAGGCTGACTGGTCTACAATTTCCTGCTTTCTCTCTACTCCCTTTTTGAATAGTGGGGTAACATTAGCTACCTTCCAATCTGTAGGAACTGTTCCGGAGTCCATAGAATCTTGGAAGATGACCACCAATGCATCCACTATTTCTAGGGCCACTTCCTTAAGTACTCAGGGATGTAATTTACTAGGCCCTGGGGATTTATCGGCCTTCAATACCATCAACTTCCCCAACACCATTTCTCTACTAATACTGATATCTTTCAGTTCCTCTCTCTCACTAAATCCTGTATTCAACAACATTTCTGGTATGATGTTGGCGTCCTCCTTTGTGAAGACAGAACAAAAGTCTGCATTTAGTTGGTCAGCCATTTCTTTGTTTCCCATAATACATTCCCCTGTTTCTGACTGTAACGAACCTTCATTTGTCTTCGCCTATCTTTTCCTCTTCACATACCTATAGATTCGTGTACAGTCAGTTTTTATGTTACCCATAAGCTTACTCTCGTACTCCATTTTCCCCTTCTCAATCAATCCCTTGGTGCTCCTTTGCTGAATTTTAAACTGCTCCCAATCCTCAGGTCTGTTGTGTTTCCTGGCAAATTTATATGCCTCTTCCTTGGATCTAATGCTGTCTCTAATTTACCTTGTGAGCCATGATTTGGCTACCTTTTCCGTTTTACTTTTGTGCCAGACAGGGATAAACAATTGTTGCAGTTTATCCATGCGCTCTTTGAATGTTTGCCATTGCCTATCCAGGGTCATCTCTTTAACTAACGTTTCCCAATGTATCATCAACGACTCATGCCTCATACTTTCGTAGCTTACTTTATTAAGATTCACGACCCTAGTCTCAGAATCAACTAGGTCACTCTCCATCGTGATGAAGAATTCTATCATATTATGGTCGTTCATCCCCAAGGGATCTCGCACAACTAGATTGTTAATTATTCCTCTCTCATTATACAATAACCAGTCTAGGATGGCCTGTTCTCCAGATGGTTCCTCAAAGAATTGGTCCTGAAAACCATCCCGTATATTCTACAGGAATTCCTCCACAATGTATTGTGACCAATTTGATTTTCCCAATCTATATACAGATTCAAGAAACTCATTACAGATGTTCCTTTATCGCATGTGTCTCTAATTTCCTGTTCATTGCCATTTCCAAATTCAGCACTACAGTCTGGGGGTCCATATACAAACCCCACTAACGTTTTCTGCCCCTTAGTGTTTCTCAGCTCTACCCATATATATTCGATCTCGTCAGAGCTAATATCCTGCCTCACGATTGCGTTAATTTCCTCTTTAACCAGCAATGCAACTCCACCGGGGTTGGAGATAAGCCGTTTTACTGATGGTGTGAATATTTGGTCAGAAGCTCATCTCAAGACATCTCAGGGTTAACTATGTAACTAAGTCTGTGAACAGTTTGCACCTGCATGCTTACCTTCAGTGACTGGTGTACGAGAACACCCAGGTCTCGTTGCATATTCCCCTCTCTCAGTTTATCACCGTTCAGATAATAATCTGCCTTCCTGTTTTTGCTACCAAAGTGGATAACCTCTCATTTATTCACATTATACTGCATCTGCCATGCAATAGCCCACTCACTGAACTTGTCCAAATCACCCTGAAGCCACTCTGCATCCTCCTCACATCTCACCCTCCCACCCAGTTTTGTGTCTTCTGAAAATTTGGAGATATCACATTTAGTTCCCTCATCTAAATCATTAATATGGAGTGTGAATAGTTGGGGTCCTAGCACCGATCCCTGTGGTACCCCACTAATCACTGCCTGCCATTTGGAAAAAGATCCGTTTATCACTACTCTTTTTTTCCATCTGCCAACCAATGTTCTATCTATCGCAATACACTACCACTAATCCAATGCGCTTTAATTTTACTCACTGATCTCTTATGTGGGACTTTGTCGAAAGCCTTCTGAAAGTCCAAATAAACCACATTCTCTGGCTCCCCATCATCAACTCTGTTAGTTACATATTCGAAGAATTCTAATAGATTTATCAAGCATGATTTCCCTTTCGTAAATCCATGCTGACTCTATCCGATTCTAACACTGTTCTCCAAGTGCTCTGCCATAAAAACTTTGATAATGGACTCCAGAATTTTCCCCACTACCGACGTCAGGCTGACTTGTCTATAATGCCCTGCTTTATTTCTACCTCCCTTTTTAAATGGTGGGGTTACATTAGCTGCCCACCAATCAGCTGGAACTGTTCCAAAGTCGATAGAATCTTGAAAGATGACCACCAATGCATCCACGATTTCTCGGGTCACTTCTTTAAGTAATCTGGGATGTAGATTATCAGGCCCTGAGGATTTATCGGCCTTCAATACCATCAACTTCCCCAACACAATTTCTCTACTAATACCTTCGGTTCCTTCCTCTCACTAAACCCTGTGTTCCCCAACATTTCTGGTAAGATATTTGTGTCATCCTTTGTGAAGACAGAATCAAAGTCTGCATTTAGTTGGTTAGCCATTTCTTTGTTTCCCATAATAAATTCCCATGTTTCTAACTGTAAGGACCTACATTTGTCTGAACCAATCCTTTCCTCTTCACATACCTACAGAAACCTTTACAGTCAGGTTGTATGTTCCCCACAAGCTTACTCATGTACTTTATTTCCCCCTTATTAATCAATCCATTGGTCCTCCTTTGCTGAATTCTGAACTGCTCCCAATCCTCAGGTCTGTTGCTTCTTTCTGTGGAATGTATATGCCTCTTCCGTGAATCTAATACTATCTCTAATTTTCCTTGTAAGCCATGGTTTGGCTACGTTTCCCATTTTACTTTTGCGCCAGACAGGAGTAAACAATTGTTGCAGTTCATCAATGCACTGTTTGAATATTGCCATTGCCTTTCCTCCATCATCCCTTTAAGTAACGTTTCCCAATCCATCATAGCCAACTCGTGCCTCATACCTTCATACTTTCCTTTATTAAGATTCACGACCCTGGTCTTAGAATCAACTACGTCACTCTCCATCTTGGAGTCATAGATTCGTACAGCATAGAAACAGGCCCTTCGGCCCACTGCGTCCATGCCGACCATAATGCCGATCTATACTGATTCCACGTGCCTGCATTAATTCCATATCCGTCTATGCTTTGCTCATTCAAATACCTGTCCAGATGACTCTTAAATGTGGCTACTGTTCCTGCCTCCACCACCTCCTCTGGCAGCTCATTCCAGATACGCAATATTCTTTGTGTGAAAAAATTACCCTTTTAATCCCCATTAAACCTCCTCCCTTTCATCTTAAATCTGTGCCCTCTAGTTGAAGTCACCCCTACCATGGAAAACTGACTCTGGCTACCTGCTCAGTCTATGCCTCTCATAATTTTATATACCTCCATCATGTCCCCTCTCAGCAGTCTTTGCTCCAGGGAAAACAGACCCAGCCTACCCAATCTCTCTTTATAACTCAAGCCCTCCAAACTAGGCAACATCCTTATGAATCTTTTCTGTACCCTCTCTCGCTTAATCACATCTTTCCTGTAGTGCGGTGACTAGAACTGCACACTGTACTCCAAATGCGGAATAACCAATGTTATGTACAACTGTAACATGACGTCCCAACTCTTGTACTCCATGCCGCATTTGATGAAGACAAGCATGCCATACACCTTCTTCACCACCCAGTCTACCTGTGTTGCCACATTCAGGGAACTATGCACTTGCACCACAAGGTCTCTCTGCTCAACAACACACCCCAGGCCCTGTCATTCACTGTATATGTACTGCACCGGTTTAACTTCCCAAAATGCATCACTTCGCACTTGTCTGCATTAAATTCCATTTGCCAATCCCTTGCCCACTTTCCAAGTTTATCTATATCCTGTTGTAACCTTACACAACCTTCTTCACTTTCTACTATCCCATCAATTTTTGTATCATCTGCAAACTTACCAATCATGCCCCCTACATTCATATCCAAGTCGTTAATATATATGACAAACAAGAGAGGACCCAGAACCGATCCCTGTGGCACACCACTGGTCACCAGCCTCCAATCTGAAAAACAACCCCCCACTACCATCCGATCACCAAGCCAATTTTGTATCCAATTGGCTCGCACACCCTGGATCCCATGTGTTTGAACCTTCTGGACCAGCCGACCATGCGGGACCTTGTCAAAGGCCTTGCTAAAGTCCATGTAGACAACGTCCTTCGCCCTGCCCCCATCAATCCTCTTGGTCACCTCCTCAAAAAACTCAATCAAATTCCTGAGACATGATTCCCATGCACAAAGCCATGCTTACTATCCCTAATCAGACGTTGCCTTTCCAGATGCATATAAACCCTATCTGTCAGAATCCCTTCCAATAACTTTCCCATCACTGATGGAAGGTTCACCGGCCTGTAGTTCCCTGGCTTATCACTGCTGCCCTTATTAAATAAAGGCACAACATTATCTATCCTCCAGTCTTCCGGTACCTCACCCATGGCTAACGATAATGCAAAAATCTCTGCTCGGGCTCCAGGAATATCCTCCCTTTCTTCCCATAGCATCCTAGGATACACCTGGTCAGGCCCTGGGGATTTATCTACCTTAATGCGCTTCAAAACCTCCAACACTGCCTCCTTTGTAATGTTGATATGCTCCAGGATATCACTGTTCCCTCCCTTGAACTCACTAGCTTCCATGTTGTCTCCATGGTAAATAAAGACGAGAAGTATTCATTTAAGACCTCGCCCATTTCACGTGGCTGCACACGTAGATTACCACACTGATCCTTAAGGGGACCGACTCTCTCCCTAGCTACCCTTTTACTCTTAATATACTTATAGAATATTTTAGGATTCTCCATTATCTTATCTGCCAGCGAAATCTCGTGGCCCCTTTTCTCCCTCCTAATTTCTTTCTTGAGTGCACTCCTACATCCACTCTATTCCTGGAGGGACTCGTTTGATCCCCGCTGCCTATACCTGACATATGCCTCCTTCTTTGTCCTGATCAGACCCTCAACATCCCTCATCAACCAAGGTTCCCTAAACTTGCCAGCCTTGCCCTTCCATCTAACAGGAATATGCCGGCCCATAACTCTTCCTATCTCACTTTTAAAAGCCTCCCACTTGCCAGACGTCCCTTTACCTGTGCACAGCCCTTTCATTCAACTTTTGAGAGTTCCTGTCTGATGCTATCAAAATTAACCTTCCTCCAATTTAGGACTTCATTCTGAGAACCAGTCTTATCCTCTTCCATAACTATCTTGAAGCTAATAGAGTTATGGTCACTGGTTCCAAAGTGCTCCCTCACTAACACATCATCCACCTGCCCATCCTCATTTCCAAAGAGGAGGTCGAGTGTAGCCTTTTCTCTCATAGGGCCATCCATATACTGTTTCATAAAACTATCCTGGACACACTTAACAAATTCTTGCCCATCTGATCCCTTAGCACCAAGGCAGTCCCAGTCAATATTAGGAAAGTTAAAATCACTTACTATTACAACCCTACAATTCCTACACCTATCTGTGATTTCCCTGCATATATGCTCCTCCAATTCCCTCTGACTATTGGGGGGCCTATAGTATAATCCCATCAAAGAGATCAACACTTGCTTATTTCTAAGCTCCACTCATTTGGCCTCACTGGACGTTCCCCGCGGGATATCCTCTCTAACTACTGCCGTGATGTGCTCCCTAATCAATTGTGCAACTCCCCATCCTCTCTTCCCTCCAACTGAAGCATCGGGACACCATAACATTGAGCCGCCAGTCTTGCCTATCCCTCAACCACGTTTCTGTAATAGCTATAATATCACAATCCCATGTACTGATCCATGCTCTGAGTTCATCTGCCTTAGCTGTAAGGCCTCTTGCATTAAAGTAGTTTAGTTTAGAGATACAGCACTGAAACAGGCCCTTCGGCCCACCGAATCTGTGCCGACCATCAACCACACATTCATACTAATCCTACACTAATCCCATATTCCTATCACATCCCCACCTGTCCCTATATATTTCCCTACCACCTACCTATACTAGGGGCAATTTATAATGGCCAATTAACCTATCAACGTGCAAGTCTTTGGCATGTGGGAGGAAACCGGAGCACCCGGAGGAAACCCACGCAGACACAGGGAGAACTTGCAAACTCCGCACAGGCAGTACCCAGAATTGAACCCGGGTCCATGGAGCTGTGAGGCTGCGGTGCTAACCACTTGCAGTTTAGTCGACCAGACCTTCCACGCTCCCTGTCAGGCCACTGCCAGGCCCGCCTACTGGACTTGCTTGCATTAACCTCTACATTTACCTTAACTATGTCATCGGAGAGACTACTACTTTGAGTCCCACCTCTCTGCAAGACTAGTTTAAACCCTCCCGAGTCGTACTAACAAACCTCCCCGCAAGGATATTGGTCCCCTTCCAGTTTAGATGCAATCCGACCCTCTTCAACAGGTCACCTCTGCACCAGAAGAGATCCCAATGATCCAAGTAGCTGAAGCCCTCCCGCCTACACCAGCTCTTCAGCCACACTTTCATTTCCTTAATCCTCCTATTCCTATCCTCACTAGCACGTGGCACAGGGAGTAATCCTGAGATTCTTCTTCCTCTTTGTCTTTGGCCTCCTTACCTCGAGAGACAATGGGTAAGCGCCTGGAGGTGGTCAGTGGTTTGTGCAGCAGCGCCTGGAGTGGCTAAAAAGGCCAATTCTCGAGTGACAGGCTCTCCCACAGGTGCTGCAGAAAAATATGTCTGTCGGGGCTGTTACATAGTTGGCTCTCCCCTTGCGCTTCTACCTTTTTTCCTGCCAACTGTGAAGTCTCTTCGACTCGCCACATTTTAGCCCCTCCTTTATGGCTGCCCGCCAGCTCTGGCGATCGCTGGCAACTGACTCCCACGACTTGTGATCAATGTCACAGGACGTTATGTCGCATTTGCAGACGTCTTTAAAGCAGAGACATGGACGGCCGGTGGGTCTGATACCAGTGGCGAGCTCGCTGTACAAAGTGTCTTTGGGGATCCTGCCATCTTCCATGCGGCTCACATGGCCAAACCATCTCAAGCGCCGCTGACTCAGTAGTGTGTATAAGCTGGGGATGTTGGCCGCCTCAAGGACTTCTGTGTTGGAGATACGGTCCTGCCACCTGATGCCAAGTATTCTCCGGAGGCAGTGAAGATGGACTGAATTGAGACGTCGCTCTTGGCTAACATACGTTGTCCAGGCCTCGCTGCCATAGAGCAAGGTACTGAGGACACAGGCTTGATATACTCGGACTTTTGTGTTCCGTGTCAGTGCGCCATTTTGCCACACTCTCTTGGCCAGTTTGGACATAGCAGTGGAAGCCTTTCCCGTGCGCTTGTTGATTTCTGCATCTAGAGACAGGTAACTGGTGACAGTTGAGCCTAGGTAGGTGAACTCTTGAACCACTTCCAGAGCGTGGCCACCGATATTGATGGATGGAGGATTTCTGACATCCTGTCCCATGATGTTCATTTTCTTGAGGCTGATGGTTAGGCCAAATCCTGAGATTACCCCTAGAGGTTCTACTTTTTAACCTTCTGCCTAACTCCCTATATTCACTTTGCAGGACCTTATCTCTCTTCCTGTCTATGTCGTTAGCACCAATATGGACCACGACCTCTGGCTGCTCACTCTCTCCTTTCAGAATTTCCTGCAGCCACTCCGAGACATCCTTGACCCTCGCAGCAGAGAGGCAACATACCATCCTGGCGCCTCTTTTGCGGCCACAGAAACGCCTACCTGCACCCCTTACGATAGAATTTCCTATCACGATAGCTCTTACACACCTTTTCCTGTCCTGCTGTGCGGCAGAGCCCTCTGTGGTCCCATGGGCCTGGCTGTTGCTGCTTTCCCTTGGGAGGTCATCCCCCCCAACAGTATCCAAAGCGGTCTATCTGTTTGAGAGGTGGTGGCCACAAGGGACTCCTGCACTACCTGCCTGTGCCTACTACTCTGTCTGGTGGTCACACATCCCTTTTCTGCCTGTGCAGCTATTATCTGCGGTGTGACCACCTCGCTAAACATGTTATCCACGACTTCCTCAGCATTATGGATGCTCCACAGTGAATTCTCCTGCAGCTCCATCTCCATAATGCGGGTCGCCAGTAGTTGCAGATGGATCCACTTCCTGCACACATGCTCACTAGGGACACTGGAAGCATCCCTGATTTCCCACAAAGGGCAGGAGGAGCAGATCACGGGGCTGAACTCTCCTGTCATGACCTACCCTTAGACTAATTAGTTACACCCTTAATTTAAAAAAATACTAATTACATGAGGGGCCTTTTTCTACCCACTTCAATCTAAGATTCTTAATAATTAAAAAAAGAAACACTTCAGTAGTACTCACCTGATCACCAGAGTTCTTTTCCCACAAAAATAAATTTTTCACTTTTTTAAAGATATCTACATGCACTAATAGCTGCTACTCACCCAACCAATCAGCTTGCAGCTCTCCTCTGACGTCACTGTTGGCTTTCTTCATGAATAATTCTATGATATTATGGTCACTCATCCTCAAGGGATTTCACACAACTAGATTGCCAATTATTCCTCTCTCTTTACACAATACCCAGTCTGGGATGGCCTGTTCTCTAGTTGGTTCCTCAACATATTGGTCCAGAAAACCATCCCGTATACACTCCAGTAATTCCTCCTCGACGTTATTGTGACAAATTTGATTTGACCAATCTATATGCAGATTTAAGTCACCCATAATTACAGATGTTGCTTTATCGCATGCATCTCTAATTTCCTGTTTAAGACCAGTCCCACATCACCACCACAGTTTGGGGTCTATATATAACCCCCACTAACGTTTTTGGCCCCTTAGTGTTTCTCAGCTCTACCCATACAGACTCCACATCATCAGCTCTCATATCCTTCCTCACTATTGTATTACTTTCCTTTTTAACCAGAAATGCAACTCCACCACGGGTGGAAATAAGCCATTTTACTGATGGTGTGAATATTTGGTCAGAAGCTCATCGCAAGGCATCTCAAGGTTAACTATGTAACAAAGTGTGTGAACAGTTTGGCTTTTCGTCTCAAACATTTACAAAGGAGAGGGATGGAGTATGTAGCTAGGAAATATTTGAAGCAGAGACAGAAAACAATGTCTTCAATCTTCTCAATATTTAATTGGCATTGCAGATGTGTGAGGTAATACATTTTGAAAGGAGGAATGAGGAGAGACAATACAAGTTAAATGGTAGAACTATAAATGTGGTGAAATAACAGAGACACCTGGAGTATTTGTACACAAATCTTTGTAGCCAAACCGTTAATAAATCTATGGGATCCTCGGTTTTATAAATAGAGGCAAAAAAAGCAAAAGCAAGGACATTATGTGAAACATATATAAAATACTAGTTCAGCTGCACCTGAAGTCTGGTGTCGAATACTGGGAACCACACTTTAGGAAGGACATGAAGCCTTCGGAGAGGGTACAGAACTGTTTTACGAGAATTTGTGCAGGCATGAGGGATGACAGTTATGTAGCTGGGGTTGTTCTGCTTCGAGCAGAGAACTTTCAGAGGAGATTCGATTGAGCTGTTTAACATTAGGAAGGGTTTAGATAAATTAAATAAAGAGAAACTGTTTCCAATGTCCAAGGGACCGGTAATCAGAGACACAGATTTAAGGCGATTGGTAAAAGAAGCAGACATGAGGATTTTTGTTTCTGAGTGGTTTGGATTTGGGATGCAATGTCTGATAGGCTGATGGATACAGATTCAGTAGTATATCCCAAAAGGGAATTGGATAAATATCTGAAGAATAAAAAATGTTCGGATATAGTGAAAGAGTCAGGGAGTGGGACTAACTGGATTGTTCTTTGAAAGGGTTCAGCACTGACTTGATGGGCCGAATGACATCATTCAGGGCTGTGCTATTCTATGATTCTATGATTGTTCCAGCCTGTACTTTCCCAATATTCCTATCCTTTCAGCAGCTGTTTGATAAATTACCACATAACAGCCGTGTTACCAAATTAGAAACACATGGGATTAAAGGACCAATGTCAGCAGTGGCTCAGTTTGTCGCTCTCTCCCCTTTCAATCACAAGCGTCTAGGATCAAGTGTCACTGCAGGACTTGATCACAAGAATCAAGGCTGACACTGCAGTGCAGTACTGAGGGAGTGTTTCACTGTCAGAGGTACCGCCTTATCAACGAAAACGTAAAGCCAGGCCCCGTGTTGCCCACTCAGATGGATGTAAAGATCCCATGGAATTATTTTGAAGGTCAGGGGAATTATTCCCAGTGTCCTGGTCAACATTTACCCCTCAATTCAACATCACAAAAACAGATCTGATCATGATCACACTTGTGGGATCTTGCTGTGCGGGAATTGACTTTGTTTTTCCTGCATTTACAAGACTGACTAAACGTTAAAAACGACTCGTTGGTTGTAAATCGCTTTGGGACATGCAGTGATCATGAAGGCGTTACATAAATGGAAGTCCTTTTTTTATTCTCAATGTCAGCATGCAGGAAATTAGGTCAGTGACAGAAAGCAGACAGTAGTAGAGAATGGTTGTTGATCAGTCTGGAGGGAAGTACACAGTGGGGTTCCGCAGGGTTACTGTTGGAATCACTGTTGCTGTATGTTAATGCAATGGGCTTGTGTACAGAGAGGATAATGTCAAAGTTTTCAGAGGGCAGGAATCTCAGAAATGTTAATAAACAGTCTGAAGGATAGTAACAGACTTCAGGAGGACAGAGACTGACTGGTGAAATGGACAGGAAAATGGCAGATGTAATTTAACACAGTGAAGTGTGAAGTGAGACATTTGGGTAGGAAATATGAGGTGAAACAATATAACCTCAATGGTACCATTATAAATCGGGTGAAGGATTAGAGAAAAGTGGCGTGTACACACACAGATCTTAGAAGGTAAGATGTAGTGTCTTTGGTGTGAGAGAGAGAGATACAGAGTAATAAAACTCTGGAGGAAATGCTGATGTTTATACATCATTGGTTAGGTCCCAGCTGGAGAATTGTGTCCAATTCTGATCACCACGGTTTGGTAAGGAAATCAAGCACTTAGTGAAGATACTGAGGTGATTTTCTGGAATGGTACCAGGGATCTGGGAATTCATTTACGTTGAGAAATTTGAAAAGCTGGGATTGTTCGCTTTAGAGCACTGACGGGTAAGGGGAGATTTAATATGGAATTCAAAATCATGAGGGGTTTTGATAGGGTAATTAATGTGAAACTGTTTCCAGTGTCAGAAAGTGCAGTATTAAGAAGACACAGATTGAAGGGAATTGACAAAGAACCAGAGGTGAAATGAGGAGAATTTTCTTCCACAGCAAGTTGTTTTGATCTGGAATTCATTGCCTGAAAACATGATGGAAGCAGATTCAATAATATCTTTCAGCCTCTCACACTGCTCAATGTATCACACCCCCATCACTCACCCATCAGCTGTCCCTAACACTCAGGACTCACACATAACATTCACATACTCCACCTCACCCTCACACACCTTCCACTGATACCAGCCTCACACCCACATCTCACTGTCTCCACATACCACCAGCTATTGAGCTATGGAAGGCACATCACACAAACACTGTGAAACACAATTACTGATATTCCACCCCCTCTCTTACAGGACAAGGTGGCCCATAATCACAGGGGGCAGAAGTGAACTAGCGGGGGCCAGGCATATCTTCATCCCCTGAGCCTGAGGGAGTAGATGGTTCTCCACATCATGGGACTGGCTGTCACAGAGCCCGTGGCATCCGGCCTCGCCGACAGCATTCAGGCAGTTGCTATGTTCCTGCCTTATGTCCCTTCTTAACTCCCACCTCCCCCTCATCCTGCTGTCTGGGATGATGTACAAGCTGCAGATGGTGGGACCATGGACCTCCTGCTTTCCATCCCACCCCCAATCCCACACCCCAACCTTCCAATTCTGATTTATACTTTCCAACGATAACTGAAAACTGCCAGCTTCCCAGTCACAGCAGCTCCAGGAGACAGAGAGAGAGCAGCAGCACAGCACTGATGGTGAAGCCCCATCACTTGGTCTGATACTCACAGACAACAGATCAAATACTTACACTGTGTGTGCTTTTGAGGCTGGTAAAGAGTCAGAATCTACACGTGGTGAGTTACCGAGCACGAGTGAGCTGCCGCCAGGCCAGGGGGAAAGGATAGTTCATGCGTCAGATGACCGGAGGGCAATGTCACAAACGAGTTATAATACACAGGACTCAGATATGAACTTTGCTGGAGCAGCATACAGGAGAATGATGATGGATATGGACACTGAGATACTTTGTCCATTGACAGGCCTGTCAGACAGTCTGTTGTCACTATCAAAGAACATGGAGGAGTCCAGCTCCAACATGGCACAGGACATTGCACAGAGCTTGAAGCCCATTTTTTCCCCTGTGGAAGTGGTCACTAACTCCATGACAGCACTGGCGGACCCAGCCTTGATGCAGTGTCTGGTGACCATTGTCTCAGCTTCCACTGCAGCACAGACGGCAGACACCCAACGTCTCTGTGATGCAGTGGAAACTCAGACTGCTTGCTGCCATGCAGGATCAGACTGCTGTCATCATGGCTGTGGATCTCGGTGTTCAAAGGGGTTTGCAGGCTCTCACAACAGTCCAGCAATCTGTGATCCAGTAGATTACTGAGATTACTGAGATGTCGCCCCGTGGGAGTGACAGTGTCTCCGTGGAGTATGAACCTGCTGTCCTCTCTCAGGCTGACAGTATTTGTTCTCCTTTCACTGGCACTCCACCAATGTCCTTGTTGTTACCCATTAGCCAGCCCAGGCTGCTGCTGCCCATGTCGTGGTGGTGCAGTCTGAATCCGTGCCCTCAAGGCCCTGAGCTGCTCGAGGACGTCCTGCAAGGCCATCTGCAGTCTCCCCCAGCGAAAGTCAGCAGCCTTCCACCATCCATGCTGCAGTCACTAGGGAAACACTGTGTCGGAGCACTAGGCAAGTCGAGGGATCCACAAGACAGGCACTAAGGGAATATTCAAGGGTGAATAGTTCAGCTTTGTTTGTATAATTGGATGTGTTATTGGATAAAGATGTCAATGAAAAGGTTTTTGTTGGTGTTTTTTTATTGCAGGACACTGTGATGGGGCGTCTCAGATGGGTGTAATGGGGGAGAATGGAGGATCCATGGTGGGAAAGGGAAGTTGTCCTGTGGGAACCGAAATTCTAGCAGGGTCTCTCCGACAGCCTGCCCGGTTCAAAGGCATCCAGGATATATCCTCCCTCACTCCTCCTCCTGAGGTAGCCTCCGGATTCCAGGTGCCAATGCCTGTGTCCTCATGATGGTGATGATATGAAGGATGCAGCAGAACACCATGAACTTGGACACCTGCTCCAGTGAGTACTGGAGGGCTCCCCTGAGCGGTTCAGACGTTAGAAGCATTGCTTCATCACACCGATGGTCTGTTCCACCATGTTCCTGGTGACTCCATTGCTCACGTTATACACGGGTTATTTTCATGCGGTTTGTTGGCATTGATGCTGGGGGTAGAATTAGGAGTGATGCACAGAGTGAGGTAGGCATTGTCTCCGAGGAGCCACATTCTGGTTCTGCAGAGAGGCCCGAAGTGTTGGGACTGGCTGCCTGCTTCAGAATGAAGGTGTGATGACTGCTGACAGGATGTGGACATTGACCAACATGATGTACTGGGCATGCTCACACACTAACTGTACATTAATGGAGTGAGAGTTCTTTCAGTTCCTGTACCTCTCCCCGTTGACATTCGGGCCGCGCAGAGCCATCTCCACCAGCAGGAATCCCGCTACCCTGACAAAGCCACGGGACCTCTCACCCTGCTTCACCCTGCGGAGGTGAAAATTATATATTCACCTCACCCGACATAGATGGCCTCCATTAACCAGCAGATACATCATTGGACAGCATAGAGATAGACAATGGATACGTCACACGCTGCTGCATGGGAAGATCCTGATACATAGAAGTTCAATGAAACTGTGACCTTAACGGCTGTGGACAGCTCCGTCCTCACCCTGGTGTGAGGCTCCAGGTCGTGTTACAGGAGGGGACACTGCTATGTGACCACCTCCTTATTGAATCAGAGTCACCTCACACACTGCTCCTGGGTTAGGTGCAGGTAGGAAAAGTGCTCTTGGGAAACCCGGGGTGGGTAGCAGAAAGCCCCCTCCCTCTTTACAAAGAACAAAGAACAAAGAACAAAGAAAATTACAGCACAGGAACAGGCCCTTCGGCCCTCCAAGCCTACGCTGATCCAAATCCTCTATCTAAACCTGTCGCCTATTTTCCAAGGGTCTGTATCTCTTTACTTCCTGCCCATTCATGTATCTGTCCAGATACATCTGAAAAGACGTTATCGTGCCCGCGTCTACCACCTCCGCTGGCAATGCATTCCATGCACCCACCACCGTCTGCGTAAAGAACTTTCCACGCATATCCCCCCTAAACTTTTCCCCTCTCACTTTGAACTCGTGTCCCCTTGTAATTGAATCCCCCACTCTGGGAAAAAGCTTCTTGCTATCCACCCTGTCTATACCTCTCATGATTTTGTGCACCTCAATCAGGTCCCCCCTCAAACTCCGTCTTTCGAATGAAAATAATCCTAATCTACTCAACCTCTCTTCATAGCTAGTGCCCTCCATACCAGGCAACATCCTGGTGAACCTCCTCTGCACCCTCTCCAAAGCATCCACATCCTTTTGGTAATGTGGCGACCAGAACTGCACGCAGTATTCCAAATGTGGCCGAACCAAAGTCCTATACAACTGTAGCATGACCTGCCAACTCTTGTACTCAATACCCCGTCCGATGAAGGAAAGCATGCCGTATGCCTTCTTGACCACTCTATTGACCTGCGTTGCCACCTTCAGGGAACAATGGACCTGAACACCCAAATCTCTCTGTACATCAATTTTCCCCAGGACTTTTCCATTCACTGTATAGTTCACTCTTGAATTGGATCTTCCAAAATGCATCACCTCGCATTTGCCCTGATTGAACTCCATCTGCCATTTATCTGCCCCACTCTCCAATCTATCTATATTCTGCTGTATTCTCTGACAGTCCCCTTCACTATCTGCTACTCCTCCAATCTTAGTGTCGTCTGCAAACTTGCTAATCAGACCACCTATACTTTCCTCCAAATCATTTATGTATATCACAAACAACAGTGGTCCCAGCACGGATCCCTGTGGAACACCACTGGTCACACGTCTCCATTTTGAGAAACTCCCTTCTACTGCTACTCTCTGTCTCCTGTTGCCCAGCCAGTTCTTTATCCATCTAGCTAGTACACCTTGGACACCATGCGCCTTCACTTTCTCCATCAGCCTACCATGGGGAACCTTATCAAACGCCTTACTGAAGTCCATGTATATGACATCTACAGCCCTTCCCTCATCAATCAACTTTGTCACTTCCTCAAAGAATTCTATTAAGTTGGTAAGACATGACCTTCCCTGCACAAAACCATGTTGCCTATCACTGATAAGCCCATTTTCTTCCAGATGGGAATAGATCCTATCCCTCAGTATCTTCTCCAGCAGCTTCCCTACCACTGACGTCAGACTCACCGGTCTATAATTACCTGGATTTTCCCTTCTACCCTTCTTAAGCAAGGGGACAACATTAGCAATTCTCCAGTCCTCCGGGACCTCACCCGTGTTTAAGGATGTTGCAAAGATATCTGTTAAGGCCCCAACTATTTCCTCTCTCGCTTCCCACAGAAACCTGGGATAGATCCCATCCGGACCTGGGGACTTGTCCACCATAATGCCTTTTAGAATACCCAACACTTCTTCCCTCCTTATGCCGACTTGACCTAGAGTAATCAAACATCTGTCCCTAACCTCAACATCCGTCATGTCCCTCTCCTCGGTGAATACCGATGCAAAGTACTCGTTCAGAATCTCACCCATTTTCTCTGACTCTACGCATAACTTTCCTCCTTTGTCCTTGAGTGGGCCAATCCTTTCTCTGGTTACCCTCTTGCTCCTTATATATGAATAAAAGGCTTTGGGATTTTCCTTAACCCTGTTTGCTAAAGATATTTCATGACCCCTTTTAGCCCTCTTAATTCCTCGTTTCAGATTGCGCCTACAATCCCGATATTCTTTCAAAGCTTCGTCTTTCATCAGCCGCCTAGACCTTATGTATGCTTCCTTTTTCCTCTTAGCTAGTCTCACAATTTCACCTGTCATCCATGGTTCCATAATCTTGCCATTTCTATCCCTCATTTTCACAGGAACATGTCTCTCCTGCACGCTAATCAACCTCTCTTTAAAAGCCTCCCACATATCACATGTGGATTTACCTTCAAACAGCTGCTCCCAATCTACATTCCCCAGCTCCTGCCGAATTTTGGTATGGTTGGCCTTCCCCCAATTTAGCACTCTTCCTTTAGGACCACTCTCGTCTTTGCCCATGAGTATTCTAAAACTTACGGAATTGTGATCACTATTCCCAAGGTAGTCCCCTACTGAAACTTCAACCACCTGGCCTGGCTCATTCCCCAACACCAAGTCCAGTATGGCCCCTTCCCGAGTTGGACTATTTACATCCTGCTCTAGAAAACCCTCCTGGATGCTCCTTACAAATTCTGCTCCATCTAGACCTCTAACATTAAGTGAATCCCACTCAATGCTGTGGCCATTTCAGAGACATGGGAAGAGCAGGGACAGGAATGGATGTTGCGGGATCCGGGATTTAGATGTTTCACTAAGAACAGAGAAGATGGTAAAAGAGGGCGGGTGTGTGGCATTGTTAATCAAGGAAAGTATTACAGTGGCAGAAAGGACGTTTGAGGACTCGTCCACTGAGGTAGTCTGGGCCGAGGTTAGAAACAGGAGAGGAGAGGTCACCCTGTTGGGAGTTTTCTATAGACCTCCAAATAGTTCCAGAGATGTAGAGGAAAGAATAGAAAAGAGGATTCTTGACAGGAGCGAGAGTAACAGGGTAGTGGTTATGGGGGACTTTAACTTTCCAAATATTGACTGGAAATACTATAGTTCGAGTACTTTAGATGGGTCAGTTTTTGTCCAGTGTGTGCAGGAGGGTTTTCTGACACAGTATGTAGACAGGCCAACCAGGGGCGATGCCACATTGGATTTGGTACTGCGTAATGAACCCGGCCAGGTGTTAGATTTAGATGTAGGTGAGCACTTTGGTGATAGTGATCACAATTCGGTTAGGTTTACCTTAGCGATGGGCAGGGACAGGGATATACAGCAGGGCAAGAATTATAGCTGGGGGAAAGGAAATTATGATGCGATTAGGCAAGATTTAGGATGCGTAGGATGGGGAAGGAAACTGCAGGGGATGGGCACAATCGAAATGTGGAGCTTATTCAAGGAGCAGCTACTGCGTGTCCTTGATAAGTATGTACCTGTGAGGCAGGGAGGAAGTTGTCGAGCGAGGGAGCCGTGGTTTACTAAAGAAGTTGAAGAGCTTGTCAAGAGGAAGAAGAAGGCTTATGTTAGGATGAGACGTGAAGGCTCAGTTAGGGCGCTTGAGAGTTACAAGCTAGCCAGGAAAGATCTAAATGGAGAGATAAGAAGAGCAAGGAGACGACACGAGAAGCCATTGGCGGATAGGATCAAAGAAAACCCTAAGGCTTTCTATAGGTATATCAGGAATAAAAGAATAACTGGAGATAGGTTAGGGCCAATCAAGGATAGTAGTGGGAAGTTGTGTGTGGAATCGGAGGAGATAGGGGAAGTGTTAAATGAATATTTTTCGTCAGTATTGACAGTGGAGAAAGAAAATGTTGTCGAGGAGAATACTGAGATACAGACTACTAGGCTAGATGGGATTGAGGTTCACAAGGAGGAGGTGTTAGCAATTTTGGAAAGTTTGAAAATAGATAAGTCCCCTGGGCCAGATGGGATTTATCCTAGGATTCTCTGGGAAGCCAGGGAGGAGATTGCAGAGCCTTTGTCCTTGATTTTTATGTCGTCATTGTAGACAGGAATAGTGCCAGAAGACTGGAGGATAGCAAATGTTGTCCCCTTGTTCAAGATGGGAGTAGAGACAGCCCTGGTAATTATAGACCTGTGAGTCTTACTTCGGTTGTGGGTAAAATGTTGGAAAAGGTTATAAGAGATAGGATTTATAATCATCTTGAAAAAAATAAGTTCATTAGAGATAGTCAGCACGGTTTTGTGAAGTGTAGGTCGTGCCTCACAAACCTTATTGAGTTTTTTGACAAGATGATCAAACAGGTGGATGAGGGTAAAGCCGTGGATGTGGCGTATATGGATTTAAGTAAGGCGTTTGATAAAGTTCCCCACGGTAGGCTATTGCAGAAAATACAGAAGTATGGGATTGAAGGTGAATTAGTGCTTTGGATCAGAAATTGGCTAGCTGAAAGAAGACAGAGGGTGGTGGTTGATGGTAAATGTTCATCCTGGAGTATAGTTTCTTGTGGTGCACCGCAAGGATCTGTTTTGGGGCCACTGCTGTTTGTCATTTTTATAAATGACCTGGATGAGGGTATAGAAGGGTGGGTTGGTAAATTTGCGGATGACACGAAGGTCGGTGGAGTTGTGGATAGTGCCGAAGGATGTTGTAGGTTACAGAGGGACATAGATAGGCAGCAGAGCTGGGCTGAGAGATGGCAAATTGAGTTTAATGCGGAAACGTGTGAGGTGATTCACTTCGGAAGGAGTAACAGGATTGCAGAATACTGGGCTAATGGGAAGATTCTTGGTAGTGTAGATGAGCAGAGAGATCTTGGTTTCGAGGTACATAAATCCCTGTAAGTTGCCACCCAGGTTAATAGAGCTGTTAAGAAGGCATATGGTGTGTTAGCTTTTATTAGTAGGGGGATCGAGTTTAGGAGCCACGAGGTCATGCTGCAGCTGTACAGAACTCTGGTGCGGCCACACCTGGAGTATTGCGTGCAGTTCTGGTCACCGCATTGTAGGAAGGATGTGGAAGCTTTGGAAAAGGTGCAGAGGAGATTTACTAGGATGTTGCCTGGTATGGAAGGAAGGTCTTACGAGGAAAGGCTGAGGGACTTGAGGTTGTTTTCGTTAGAGAGAAGGAGGAGAAGAGGTGACTTAATAGAGACATATAAGATAATCAGAGGGTTAGATAGGGTGGATAGTGAGAGCCTTTTTCCTCGGATGGTGATGGCAAACACGAGGGGACATGGCTTTAAGTTGAGGGGTGATAGATATAGGACAGATGTCAGAGGTAGTTTCTTTGCACAGAGAGTAGTAGGGGCGTGGAACGCCCTGCCTTCAACAGTAGTAGACTCGCCAACTTTAAGGGCATTTAAGTGGTCATTGGATAGACATATGGATGAAAATGGAATAGTGTAGGTCAGATGGTTTCACAGGTCGGCGCAACATCGAAGGCTGAAGGGCCTGTACTGCGCTGTAATGTTCTATGTTCTAAAATTAAAATCTCCTGTCACCACCACCCTGTTGCTCCTACAGCTTTCCATAATCTGTTTACATATTTGTACCTCTATCTCACGCTCGCTGTTGGGAGGCCTGTGGTACAGCCCCAACATTGTTACCACACCCTTCCTATTTCTGAGTTCTGCCCATATTCCCTCACAACTCGAGTCCTCCATAGTGCCTTCCTTCAGCACAGCTGTGATATCCTCTTTGACCAGTAATGCATCTCCTCCACCCCTTTTACCTCCCTCTCTATCATGCCTGAAGCATCGGTATCCTGGGATATTTAGTTGCCAATCATGCCCTTCCCTTAACCAAGTCTCAGTAATAGCAATCACATCATACTCCCAGGTACTAATCCAGGCCCTAAGCTCATCTGCCTTACCTACTACACTTCTTGCATTAAAACAAGTACACCTCAGACCACCAGTCCCTTTGCTTTCATCATCTGCTCCCTGCCTACTCTTTCCCTTAGTCACGCTGACTTCATTATCTCGTTCCTTACAGGCTTTCGTTCATACATCCTAACTCTCCACTGACCTCATTTGGTTCCCATCCAGAGCTTTCCCTCTCTGCAGCCTCTGCTCCATTTGTTGATCATGTTACAGACCCAGAGACACTGTAACTACAGTCCCGATACCTCGTCTAGAGTTGGATCACTAAATCCTCTGTCCTCTCTGAATGTCTGCAGCAGCTCACAACACAAACTCCAGAAAACCATCCAAAGCACCTCCACTAACTTTACAATAGCAAAAGTAAGTCAAATGCCCTCACCTGCAAGTTGGATGCTCGGTCCTTTTAAATAACCCCAGAGGAGATTCCTTGTGCCAGCTGAATGGATGCTTAACTGAGAGTGACTAACACAGGCGGTCAGTGAACATGCATAGGCCAAGTTTCCAAGCTGCTGGAACAGGTTGTTGATATGCCATCCAGACCACTGTTCAGTCTACCAGTCCATGCAGGGTACTCTTGGACTCGTGCCCTGTCCAGCATGAGAACTGTGTCGGCCACACCAGAACTGCCCATCAGTGTGGATTCCACTGCATCAGCACCAGTGATAGTACTGAGACCAAATCAGAGTCAGAGACAGATCCATAGCTAATGAAATTCACTTCAAAACGAGAAATGAAAAACACGTCAAATAGAACAAATGGAAGGAATATTGGAAACGGACAGGGGAATGGGGATAATTGGAAGGTTGTGGCCATTTAGAGCTTTTAATCCAAGTATGATTATATTAAAATTGTGGCATTGCCAGACTGGGAGGTAGGTTATGTGAGTGAGTACAGGGGTGATGGGTGATCTGGACTGGGTGTGAGCTGTGATGCAGCCAGTAGATTTCTGAATGAGCTGCAGTTTATCGAGCTTTGTTATTGTGAGCATGACCAGGAAGACATTGGAATCATCAAGTGTGGATCTAAGAAAGACACGGCTGAGGGTTTATAAGTAGATGAACTGAAGGAGATGTGGAGATGAACAAAATTATAGAGGTGGCTGTAGGCAGGGTTAGTGATCGACAGGATATTGAATTGGAACTTAGCTTCGGATGAAAGGAATCGCTGACGTTGTGAAGAGTCTGGTTTTTTCTCAGACATTGGGCAGGGAGTGTGATAGAGTCGGTGGACAGGGACAGAATTTGTGACAGAAACCGATGGCAGTGGATTTAGTATTCCCAATATTTAAATAAAAGGAACAGCAATTCAGTGAAACATGATCTATAGTTCTAATAGCTGGATAGAGAGGTTTACCAGGAACAATAATATTCGCAAGAAGGGCAGAGTAATTGACAAGAACAGTACTGAAGTTAATCATCGGTTATAACATTAATAGCTGGGTAGAGAGAGACTTACCAGGGACACCAACAATACCGAGGACCGGATAGTAAATCGTTTGAATAGTCAAAAGCGCGAAATAGATCCGATATTGTAAAGAAAGCCGATGATAATTTGTAGAAAGATAGTCAGACGCCCACGAGAAACTCCTGTCCATTGTTGTCACATTCCAATCGATTGTTCTCAGATTCGGATCCATTGTTGTAACATTCCAATCGATTGTTCTCAGATTCTGATCTATCTTCTCCCTCTCTCTGGAGCCACATATCCCTGTCAGTGCCGGTGAGAGGGATGGAGGTGGGGGTGGGCGCGGTGGAGGCTCCTGCTGATACTATGGGATAACACATTGGAAGGTGTCCTGTATTAATAGAAGTGGGAAACCCTCCAATGACACAATTAGGGTCCATGGAGACTTACATTAAATACAGTCACTGAACAAACAAGTTCAGTCAACACCTTTCAATCCAACACTTTCTGTACCGCAATAAACAATTATCCAGTCTAGATGGGATGTATGAGGGTTGCTGAGGGAAGGAATGTTGGAAATAGCGGAGCCACTGGCCCGAATCGTCCAATCCTCCTTGGATATGGCAGTGATGTCAGAGGACTGAAGTGTTGCAAATTCTACACCCTGTTCAAAACAGTAGAGATAGGCTACACCCTAGAACTACTGACCCATCAGTCTAACCTCACTGAAATGTTGGGGAAGCTTGTAGAGTCTGTAATCTGGGATAAGATAATTGTGGTTTAAATAGCATGAGTTTATAAATGACAAGAAGGTCCAGAAGATATATTAGTGGCAAATCATGTCTGAAAAACTTGATCAAATTCTTTGATGAAGTAATGGAGAGTGTTGCTGCGGATAGCATGGTTGCTACTTTGTATATGAGCAATCAAAAGTCGTGGAATCAAATGCCATTTAATAGATTTGTTAGGAAGTCTGAACCTCATGGATTCAAGAGACAGTGACAGTGTGGATATGACATTGGCTAAGGAACAGAATACAGAGGGAAGTGGTGATCTATTGTTGCTCAGACAGTGAAGGGGATTATACAGTGATGCTCCCCAATGGTCGGTATTCGGGCCATTGCTTCTTTATGGAAACATACATAAATATATATCCGTGTATTGTGTTTGTGTGTGACATTTACTTATATATAAAAGGCATAATTTCAATGTACTCAGGTGACAGAAACTCGGAAATGCAAAAAAAATGAGGATGATATCAGAAGGATTCAGGGAGACCAATGAAATGAGGAAATGAAGCAGATGAAATTTAGTGCAGACATGGGGTAAGGGAGGAAGAATAAGGTGAGGCAATGTAAATGAAATGGGGCAGTTTTAAATTGGGTGCATGAACAGATGTCTTTGAATATAGCAGAACAAGTCGATAAAATTACTAAAAACACATCCAGGATATCGAGCTTTATAAATAGAGGCATAGCGTGCAAAAGTAAGGAAGCTAACTAAAACTTTGTAAATCACTGGTTAGGTCTCAGCTGAGGAATTGTGTCCAATTCTGAGCATTACTTATTAGAAAGGATGTCAGAATGTTGGAGAAGGTGCAGAGGAGATTTACTGGAATGGTCCAGGAATGTGGGAGTTCAGGAACATGGGGAGACTACAGAAACAGGAATCAGAGTAGATCAGGTAAAGGGGGGAATTTAATGGAACAGATCACAATTATGTGCTGTTTTGACAGAGTAAGGGTAAACTGTTTCCTTTGGGAAAAGGACCGATAGCAAGACTCAAAATACTTGGCAAAAGATGCAGAGGTGCCATAAGGAAAACATTTTTTTATACAGTGAGTTGCTTTAATCTGGAATACACGGCCTGAAGATGTGCTGGAAGTAGATTCAAGAGCAAGTTTCAAAAGGGAACTGGATAAATGCTGCAGAGGGGGATTTGCAGGGCTTTTGGGAAAAGAGGAGGAAAGAGGGGTAAAATAAAAAGCTCTTTCAAAGATGGCACAGGTACGATGGGACAATGGACTGCTTCCATGCTTTGTGATTCTCCGATTCTATGGTAACAAAATCCATTGAGTCCTTATTTCGTGTGTACAATTGATGTCCAGCAGTTCTTGAGCCAGCGGCTCATTGTTACTTGTATCCTCACACAGATAACAGAAGAAAGGCAAACACAAGGGCCAGGTGAGATGAATTGTGCTGACAATTTACTATATTGGGTTATGACGTCTCTCTCTTTGATCACTTCAATCAGTCAGTTACAAACACATTGATTTTATTAACATTTTATTTCCTGTCTATTTGTTCTCAAGATATGAGTGATACTGACAAGGCTGGCATTACTTCCCCATGCCTGGTTACCATGAGAAAATGATGGGCCTTCATCCTGAACCACTGCAGTCCGTGTGGTGAATGTGTTCCCACAATGCTGTTACAGAAAGGATTTCAGGCTTTTAACCCAGTGATGATGAAGGAATGGTGATTTCTGTCCAAGTCTAGATGGTGTTTGGCTCGGAGGAGGGGAATGTGGAGGTGATGGTGTTTTGTGTTCGAGTCCGAGCTGAATTCAACGCCCTCCCCTCTATCTCGTGTCCCTTGACTGTAAACTGGAATTGTTCTCTTTAGAGCAGTAATGTTAAATGGAGATTGAATAGAGATATGCAAAATCTTGAACAATATTTGATGGAGCAAAGACAGAGAATTTGGTTTCACTGGAAGTACTGTCAGTAACCAGAGGACACATTTTTAAGGTGATGGGCCAACAAAAATGCATTGATCTATTATAAACCGGAATTCACAACCTGAAAGAGTGGTGAAGCAGATTCAATAATAAATTTAAAAAAGAGAATTGATTCAATAGTATCAGAGGAGATTTTCAGCGAAGTGGTAATTGTGTAGAGGAGAGGGACAAATGGGATTGCTCCTTCAAACAGCATGCACAGACACGATGGGCCAAATAGCCTCCTCCGTGCTGTATGATTCTTTGAGTCTGTGGAAACAGAAACCATTGAAACCTTACCTGATATGCACAACAGACGGTCAACAATTTTAAGCAGAGGCTGATCATTACTTGTACTTTGATATGGTTCAGGAAAACATCATGTTGGATTAACACAGATGAGGGAGAGAATTAGTCCTTTCCTGCTCTGTTTGTTTGGTCAAAACCACACTGTGTGGAAGTAACACAGATCAGGGATAGACGGACAGCAATTGTAAGCAGAGGCTGATCGTTACTTGTACTTGGAACATACCTTGTTGGATTAACACAGGCGAGGGAGAGAGATGGAAATCTCCTGCTCTGTGTGTGGGGGTCATTAACACAACATGTTGGATTGGCACAGGCCAGGGAGAGAAATAGAAATTTCTTGCTGCGTCTGTGTATATGGGGGTCGGTACCACACGATGTGGGAATGACATAGATCAGGGAGAGAATGGTCCTTTCCTGCTCTCTGTGTGTACGTGGGGGTCATTACCACATCGGGTGGAAGTGACACAGATCAGGGATAGAATTGGTCCTTTCCTGCTCTCTGTGTGGGTCAGTACCACACTGTGTGGGATTAAGAGGCCGGGGATAGAATTGGGTCTTTCCTGCTCTCTGTGTGGGTCAATACAACACCGGGACTATTTAACACAAGCCGGGGACAGAATTGGGTCTTTCCTGCTCTCTGTGTGGGTCAGTACCTCGCCGGGTGAGATTAACACCGTCCAGGGATAGAATTGAATCTTTCCTGCTCTCTGTGCCTGGGTCAGTACCACCGGGAAAGATTAACACAGGCCAGGGATTGAATTGGGTCTTTCCCGCTCTCTGTGTGGGTCAGGACCACACCGGGTGGGATTAAGACACACCGGGGATTGAATTGGGTCTTTCCTGCTATCTGTGTGTGTCAGTGCCACACCGGGTGGGATTAACACAAGCCGGGGATAGAAGTGAGTCTTTTCTGCTCTATTTGGAGCTCAGTACCACATTGGGTGAAAGCCGCTTACTCAGCACAGCCTGAGGATGGAGCCTGGTCTGTCCCAATGAGGACAGAGAGTGACTGGTGAAATGGCCAGTCACCCGGCAGATTGAACTTTACACATTGAACTGTGAAGTGATACATATCGGTAGGAAATATGAGGAAAGGCAAAATAATGTGGATGGTTGAATGGACAGACCTCAGGCTATACTAATTTATGAGGCAGCAGGACACTGAGAAGGCTGCTAAAAAAAACAACATATCGTGTCCTTGGCTTTATAAACACAGCACAGAGTAATAAAACTCAGGAGGAAATGCTGATTTTTATACATCATTGGTTAGGTCCCAGCTGGAGAATTGTGTCCAATTCTGATCACCACACGTTGGTAAGGATGTCAAGGACTTAGTGAAGATACTGAGGTGATTTACTAGATTGGTACCAGGGATCTCATGGAGAGATGGGAAAAGCTGGGATTTTTCTCTTTAGAGCAGTGAAGGGTAAGAGGGGATTTAATATAGAATTCAAATTCATGAAGGGTTTTGATCGGGTAATTAGTGTGAAAATGTTTCCAGTGTCAGAAAGTTCAGTATTAAGAAGACACAGATTGTAGGTAATTGACAAAGAACCAGAGGTGAAATGAGGAGAATGTTCTTACACAGCGAGTTGTTGGGATCTGGAATTCACTGCCTGAAAACAAGGTGGAAGCAGATTCAATAATAATATGGTGGAGAAGGCAGATGGAATCCTTTCCTTTATTAGCTGAGGTATAGAATATAAGAGCAGGGAAATTATGCTGGAACTGTATAACTCATTGGCTGGGCCACAACTTGAGTACTGAGTGCAATTCTGGTCACCTCATTACAGAAAGGATCTAATTGCACTAGAGAGGGTACAGAGGAGATTTATGAGGATGTTGCTAGGACTAGACAAAATGCAGCTGTGAGGAACGATTGGATAGGCTGGGGTTGTTCAATTTGGAATAGAGAAGGCTGAGAGGAGATCGGACTGAAATGTCCATAATTTTGAGGGATCTGGACAGAGAGGAGGTGAAGGGTCTGTTCACCTTAGTAGAAAGGTCAGTGACTAGCGGGGACTAGATTTAAAGTGATTAGTCGAAAGATAAGAGGGGAGATAAGGAAAACCTTTTCATACAGAGTGTGGTGGGGTCTGGAACTCACTGCCTGAAAGTGTAGTTGAGGCAGAAACCCTCAACTCATTCAACAGGATTCTGGATATCCACCTCAAGTACCGTAATCTGCAGAGCGATGGATCAAATGCTGAAAGTGGGATTAGAATGGGTGGATCGTTTTTCGGTCAGCACAGATACAATGGGCCAAGTGACCTCTTTCAGTCAGGAGGCTGCTGCTGCTGACTGTGAATGCTGCAATTGGACAGAAGGTAAATGGAATACTAGGACAGAAAGAGGGCTCCGCAGTTCACGGATGTGGTGACCCTAGATCAGATCTTACAGTGGTGTAGGAGAGGGAACAGAGTTCATGTCAAAGTCCTGTCTTCCTTTTTTATGATCCTGTATAATGGACAGGGACTACTGGGCAGTAATGTGCTCAAAGGTTATCAGCAGTAATTGATTATCCCTATATTTGTATATTGTAGAACATTAAAACATACCCCTGCTCTGGTGTCCATTGCACCCTCAATATTCCTGATTAAAATATCAGAGGAGTGTGAACCAGACACCTCTGATCACCCTGAGGTACAGGCGATTCTCGAGTCGGTGCTGAGTGTATTCACAACCCATAAAGATGACTGTGGAAACATGAGCAGACCTGAAGAAATTAACTGACCATTGCATGATCCATGAAGCAGTATTCTTACCGAGCTGAGATTATATCATATATTCCAGACACTATCAGGTTATTGTTATACCAGGGTGCAGTTCACAAAGACACAATCACTACTAACTGCCCGATTTTGCCGGTTACAAAACCAGATGGCAGCTGGGGACTGACTATTGACCATACAAACTCAACTCAGTCACCCCTGTGTGAACTCGGTTGTCTGAGAGACACCAACCCTACTCTCCCGGATTCCCAGCGGCAGGGCTGACTTCACCACGCTGGATATCTCTAATGTTTATTGGAGTATCCCAGTAAAACTAGAGAAACAATTTAAATTCACATTAACTTCTGAGGACCAGAGATACCCCTGGACATGTCTGTCACAAGGGGTTCCACAATAACCCCACTATTTTCCACAAACGTATGGCCGGGGCCGTTAGGAACCTTTCACAGTCTTCCTGCTTGCTGAAATAAATTGATGGTCTCCTCCTCATCACCACAGACCGTGTCCACACATTTAACCCTTTTACAGGAACTACTGCAGTTACTTTGGGAGCTGGACTAAAAGACCATCCACGTAAGGCCCAGCGGGTGTAACATCGTGTCATCGTTCTATATGTCTAAATTGGCTCATCCAACATCAGCCCAGACCAACATCAGGTCGAAACCATCCAGTGTATAACCCTGTCCACCTCAAAGACAGCCTTGTGTCCTATCCTCAGGCTGGTGGGGTATCAGTGGACCCTCATCCAGTGTCTACCCTTGTCCACCTCAAAGACTGCCCAGTGTCCTACCCTCAGGCTGGTGGAGTATCAGTGGACCCTCATCCAGTGTCTACCCCTGTCCACCTCAATGTCCTGCCCTGTGTCCTATCCTCAGGCTGGTGGGTATCAGTGGACCCTCATCCAGTGTCTACCCCTGTCCACCTCAAAGACTGCCCAGTGTCCTACCCTCAGGCTGGTGGAGTATCAGTGGACACAATTCCAGTGTCTACCCCTGTCCACCTCAAGGACTGCCCAGTGTCCTATCCTCAGGCTGGTGGGTATCAGTGGATCCTCATCCAGTGTCTACCCCTGTCCACCTCAAGGACTGCACTGTGTCCTATCCTCAGGCTGGTGGGTATCAGTGGACCCTCATCCAGTGTCTACCCCTGTCCACCTCAAAGACTGCCCAGTGTCCTACCCTCAGGCTGGTGGAGTATCAGTGGACACAATTCCAGTGTCTACCCCTGTCCACCTCAAGGACTGCCCAGTGTCCTATCCTCAGGCTGGTGGGTATCAGTGGATCCTCATCCAGTGTCTACCCCTGTCCACCTCAAGGACTGCACTGTGTCCTATCCTCAGGCTGGTGGGTATCAGTGGACCCTCATCCAGTGTCTACCCCTGTCCACCTCAAAGACTGCCCAGTGTCCTACCCTCAGGCTGGTGGAGTATCAGTGGACACAATTCCAGTGTCTACCCCTGTCCACCTCAAGGACTGCCCAGTGTCCTATCCTCAGGCTGGTGGGTATCAGTGGATCCTCATCCAGTGTCTACCCCTGTCCACCTCAAGGACTGCCCAGTGTCCTATCCTCAGGCTGGTGGGTATCAGTGGATCCTCATCCATTGTCCACCCCTGTCCACCTCAAAGGCTGCCCTGTGTCCTATCTTCAGGCTAGTGGGGTATCAGTGGACACAATTCCAGTGTCTACCCCTGTCCACGTCAAGGACTGCACTGTGTCCTATCCTCATGCTGGTGGGTATCAGTGAACCCTCATCCAGTGTCTACCCCTGTCCACCTCAAAGACTGCTCTGTGTCCTATCCTCAGGCTGGTGGGGTATCAGTAAACCCTCATCCAGTGTGTACCCCTGTCCGCCTCAAAGACTGCCCTGTGTCCTATCCTCAGGCTGGTGGATTATCAATTGCCCCTCATCCAGTGTCCACCCCTGTCCACCTCAAAGACTGCCCTGTGTCCTATCCTCAGGCTGGTGGATTATCAATTGCCCCTCATCCAGTGTCTACCCCTGTCCACCTCAAAGCCTGCTCTGTGTCCTCTGCTCAGGCTGGTGGGGTATCAGTGGAGCCTCATCCAGTGTCTACCCCTGTCCACCTCAAAGACTGCCCTCTGACCTATCCTCAGGCTGGTGGAGTATCAATTGCCCCTCATCCAGTGTCTACCCCTGTCCACCTCAAAGACTGCCCTTTGTCCTACCCTCAGGCTGGTGGAGTATCAGTGGACACAATTCCAGTGTCTACCCCTGTCCACCTCAAGGACTGCCCAGTGTCCTATCCTCAGGCTGGTGGGGTATCAGCAGACCCTCATCCAGTGTCTACCCCTGTCCACCACAAAGACTGCCCTTTGTCCTACCCTCAGGCTGGTGGAGTATCAGTGGACACAATTCCAGTGTCTACCCCTGTCCACCTCAAGGACTGCCCAGTGTCCTATCCTCAGGCTGGTGGGGTATCAGCAGACCCTCATCCAGTGTCTACCCCTGTCCACCACAAAGACTGCCCTGTGTCCTATCCTCAGGCTGTTGTGGTATCAGCGGACCCTCATCCCTCGATTTGCTGAGACTGTGACTCCTCTTTATGAACCACCGAATGGTGATGATGACCAGGTTTATCTCATTTGGACTGAAGAGAGCACAGAAACAGTAACACAACTAAAGAAATCTGTCGCCCAGGCAACGTGTCTTACCTCACCTAACCCCGACAAGACTTTCCACATGGATGTGGGGACACAGTGACAACCTGGCTGCTGTCCAATGCCGAGAAAACCAGGAGAAAATACTCCCCATTGTGAATTACTCCAGAATTGTGAGTGGGCCTGAACTGATTTACTCTGTTTGTGAAGGACATTTGTTAACCATGTTCTGGGGAATCAAACATTTTACTTACATCACGGGGTTCAACAGGGTGATACTGTCCAGTCCATTATACACCTTCCCAGTATAGGAAAGCTGTTGTAATAGAATACCCATGTCATAGAGCCTTAGTCAATTCTGGTGCAGAATGGGACATTTCAACTCATCGAGTCCGTTCCAGCGCTTTGTAGATAAATCAAGTCAGTCTCATTCCCCAGCTCCATGGATGACAAGGAGCCTACAGGGTAAGATACAGCAGGAATGGCAAGTTTATGTCCCACACCGAGAACTCAATACAACAGAAAACCAAGAGGAGTAGAGAAAGTGGAGGCTGATATCAAAAAGGAATTTACGAAAGCAAGGAGAAATCATAAAAAAATATTGGCAAGCAAAATCAAGATGAACCCATGTATGTTTTTTCTTTCAATACATTAAGGCTAAGAGGACAACTAAGGAGAGAGTAGAGCCCATTAATGACCGAAAAGGTAACCTATGTGTAGGGACAGTAGTTACTGATATGGTTCTTAATGAATACTTTGTGACTGTCTTCACAAAAGAGGGGAACGGTGCAGATATTGTAGTTAAGGAGGAGGTGTGTGAATTATTGGATGTGATAAACATAGGCAGAGAGGAATTACTAATGGAATTAGCCTCATTGAAAGTTGATACATCACCATGGCGTGATGAAATGTACCCCAGGTTGTTAAAAGAAGCAACAGAAGGAATAACCAAAGGTATGTCCATGATTTTCCAGTTCTCACTGGATACAGGTGTGGTGATGGAGGATTGGAGAACTGCTAACATTGAACCACTGTTTAAAAAGGGAGCGAAGGATAGACCGAATAACTACAGGCCAGTCAATCTAACCTCAGAGTGGGAAAATTATTGTAATCTATTCTGAGAGACATGATCAACTGTCACTTAGAAAGGCACAGGTTCATCAGGGATAATCACCATAGATGTGTTAAGGCAAGATTGTGTCTGACTAACTTGCATGATTATTTGATGAAGTAACAAGGACGATAGATGAGGTTAATGTCGTTGATGCGGTCTACTTGGATTTTAGCAAAGCTTTTGGCAAGGGCGCACATAGCAGACTTGTTAAAAATAAAATCCCAGGGGATCCAGGGAAATGCAGCAAGGCGGATGCAAAATTAGCTCAGTGACAGGAAAGAAAGAGTCATTGTTGACAAGCGTGTTTGCGACTGGAGGGATGTTTCCAGAAGGATTTAGTGGAGGCAGTGGTGTAGTGGCAATGTCACTGCACTTGTAAATCCAGCAAACCCAGGTTAACACTCTGGGGACGTGGATTCGAATCCCACCATGACACATAATGAAATTTGAAATCAATTAATAGTTCTGGAATTAAACAGCGACTCTAATGGTGACCATGAAACCATTGTCGATTGTTTGAAAAGCCCATCTGATTCACTAATGTCCTTTAGGGAAGGAGATCTGCTGTCCTTACCTGGTCTGGCCACATGTGACTCCAGACCCACAACAATGTGATGGACTCTTAAATGGCCTCACAAGCCACTCAGTTCAAGGGCAATGAGGGATGGGCAATAAATACAGACCCAGGCAGTGACGCCCAAATCCCACGAATGAATAAAAAAAAGCAAATTCCACAGGGCTCAGTACTGGGACCCCTGTTTTATGTCGCATACATTAACGATTTGGAAGTAAAGGTAGGGCATAATCAAGAAGTTTGCAGACGATACAAAGATTGACCGTGTGGTAGATTGCAAGGAGGATAGCTGTACACTGCAGGAAGTTATTGATGGACTGGTCAGATGGGCAGAGAAGTGGTAAATTGAATTCAGGCTGGATGAGTGCGATATGATGCATTTGGGGAGGTCAAATAAGGCAAAGGAATGCACGATTAATGGGAGAATACTGAGAAGTGTAGAGGAAGTGACAGACCTTAGAGTGAATGCCCACAGATAGCTGAATGTAGCAGGACAGCTCGATAAGGTGGTTAAGAGGTCATATGGAATCCTTTCCCTTATTAGCCGAGGTATTGAATATAAGAGCAGGGAGGTTATGCTGGAACTGCATAAATCATTGGTTAGGCCACAACTTGAGTAATGTGTGCAGTTCTGGTCACCTCATTACAGAAAGGATGTAATTGCACTGGAGAGGGGACAGAGGAGATTTATCAAACATGTTGCCAGGACTGGGAAAATGCAACTTTGAGGAATGATTGGATAGGCTGGGGTTGTTTGCCTTGGAGCAGAGAAGGCTGAGGGGAAATCTGATTGAAACGTACAAAACGTTGAAGGCCCTGGATAGAGTGGTGGTGAAGGGTCTATTCACCTTAGCAGAGAGATCAGTGACAAGAGGGCATGGATTTAAATGATTGGTAGAAAAATTAGAGGGGAGATGAGGAAAAAAATCACCCAGAGTGTGGTGGGGTGGGGGTCTGGAACTCAGTTTCTGAAAGGGTAGAAGAGGCTGAAAACCTCATCTGATTTTAAACGTGCCTTGCGACACCTCAAGTGATTTAATCTGCAGAGCTCGGGACCAAATGCTGGAAGGTGGGATTCGGCTGGGAAGGTCGTTTTTTGGATAGCAGAGACACGATGGGCCAAGTGGCCTCTTTCTGTGTTGTAAACATTCTATGATTTTTCTATGATTTTCTAGGTGCAGATAGGCGGTTTTAGTGAAGGTGTGTAGATGTGGTCAGAAGTTCATCTCGGGGTCAAATATGACACCAAGGTGTGAACAGTCTGGTTTAGTCTCACACAATTGCCAGGGAGAGGTATGGAGTCGGTAGCTAGGGAATTAAGTTTGGAGCAGGGACTGAAAACAATGTCTTCAATCTTCTGAAATTTGAATTGTCACAGCAGAGATGTGAGGTAATACCTTTTAGAAGGATGTATGTGGAGAGACAACACAAGCTACATGTTACAACTGTAAAGGGAGTGCAAGAACAGAGAGACCTGGGAGTTTATGTGTAAATCGTTGAAGGTCACAGGACAGGTTAGCACAACAGTTAATAAAGCATATGAGATCCTGGGCTTTATAAATAGAGGCATAGAAAACAAAACTGGGAAGTTATGCCAAATCTATATAAAACACTACAGCATATCCCAGTACATGACACATGGAATAGCAGAATTTGAAACATATTGTACCAGGGATCTGGGAATTCAGTTACATGGAGAGATTGGAAAAGCTGGGTTTGTTCTCTTTAGAGCAGTGAAGGGTAAGAGGAGATTTAATATCGAATTCAAAATCATGAAGAGTTTTGATGGGGTAATTAATGTGAAACTGTTTCCAGTGTCAGAAAGTTCAGTATTAAGAAGACATAGATTGAAGGTAATTGACAAAGAACCAAAGGTGAAATGAGGAGAATTTTCCTTCTCAGCGAGTTGTTGGGATCAGAAATTCACAGCCCGAAAACATGATGGAAGCAGATTCAATAATATCTTTCAAAAGGGAATTATAATTAAAAAAACTGGAAAAGGCGAAAAAAATAGTCTGGGGATAAAGGAGGAGAGTGGTAATAATTAGACAGCTGTTTCCAAGAAACAGCACTAACACAAAGGGCCGAATAGCCTCCTTCAGTGCTGCACCTGTCTCTAATTCTATGAGCAAGAGACATAGAGTGAAGGGAGAGAGAGTGAGAAAGCAGGAAAGAGGGAAAGGAAAATAGAAAGAGAGAGCAAACCGGGTTTGCATCGCTTTTTGAGCAGTGGGGTCATGATCTGCCAGTTGAGGCAGGTGATACAAAATTTCTGGGGCCTCCTCATTACATTTCCGTAAATTTTAGGGGCCGCCCAGGGTGACCCGCGCTGCTGTCTGTCTGCACGCTTAACAGGAGACTTAACTGTGTCTGAGTCTAGCACGTGTTTCAGCCAGGATTCAGCCCTTAAAGGCAATCTGTCCCTCTTAAAGGGAAGCTGCACTGAATCACAGGAGGCTGCTGCTGCTGACTGTGAATGCTGCAATTGGAGAAAAGGTAGGTTGAATACGAGCACAGAGAGAGGGCTCTGTGATTCACGGATGTAGAACTGGAGGCCTTAGTCATGGAGGGTGACAGGAGAAGAGAGGCCATGTATCAGTGGGGTGGGATGTAGACCCTCAAGAAACGCACTCCGAAGGGAATGGGAGCGGGTGGCCAGGGAGGTCAATGCAGGAAGCTTGGCCCCAGGACCTGGCAGCAGAGCCAGAGGAAGTAGAATGAGCTCACACGGGTGATCAATGTCAGTGAATTCATTTCCACATGGCATCTCCTACCCCCAACATCACCAACCTCTCACACTGCTCAATGTACCACACCCCCATCACTCACCCATCAGCAGTCCTTAACACTCAGGACTCACACCTAACATTTACATACTCCACATCACCTTTACATACCTTCCACTGATACCAGCCTCACATCCACCTTTCACTGCCTTCACATAGCACCAGCTATTCAGCTGTTGCAGGCATATCTCCCAAACACAGTGCAACACAATCACTGACATTCTGCTCTCTCTCTTACAGGACAGGGAGCAGCAGTGAACTGTCGGGATCCAGGCTTACCTTCATCCCCTGAGCCTGAGGGAGGAGTTCATTCTCCACCTCATGGGAACGGCTGTGACAGAGCCCGTAGCATCCGGCATCACCGACAGCATTCAGGATGACGTTATGTTCCTGCCTTATGCCCCTTCTTAACACCCACCTCCTCTTCATCCTGCTGTCTGGGATGATGTACAAGCTGCAGATGGTGGGACCATGGATGCCTCTGTGGTATTTACGTGAGGTTGAGTAATTTGTGAAGAGCACATTATAGATGTGGTCGCCCCACAGATTACGGGAAGAAGAATTACAGTCAATCAGAATCGGGCAGGTAGCACAGGAGACCCCAGAGTGCATCTCACTCTCCAACCAGTATTCAATACTGAGGAAAGTGATGTTTCATCTGGGGACTACAGCCAGAGACAAGGCCATGGTACCCGGGCTGTCTCAGCTGTACTGGGGGTGGGAGGGGATACAATGAAGACTAGAATGTTGACAGTGACAGGAGATTCGATAGTCACGGGAACAGACGAGCGTTTCTGAGGCCGCAGACATGCATCCAAGATGGTGTGTTTCCTCCCTGGTGTCATGGTCAAGTTAGCCATCTCAAAGTAGTAATATCTGGATTACTGCCAGTACCCCGTGCGAGTGAGTATGGAAATAGGAGGATAGTACAGAGGGATGTGTGGCTGGGAGGATGCTGCAGAAGCGGTGAGGTTTGCATTGCTGGGACACTGGGACCAGTTCTGGAGAATGTGGGATCTGTACCGGCCGGACGGTTGCACCTGAACAGAGCTGGAACTAATTTCCTTGCAGGGTGATATGTTAGTGCTATTGGAGAGGGTTTACACTAAATTGGCATGTGTGTGGGAACCAGGAGTAAACATCAGAGAGGAATTCTAAAGTGCACAGAATACTGGGAGAGATGGATAACACTACAGTAGGGTATAGAAAGTTATTAGTTGAGGTCTGAGTAAGGGAGGAAGTAATAAAGTTTACATCAGGGTTGATGTGCATGCATGTGAATACGGAGTGTGGTTAATAAGACTGGTGAGGTACAGGTGCAGATTGCCATGTGGAAATATGATGTTGTGGCTATAACAGAGATCTGACTCAAAGAAGGGCAGAACTGGGTGTTAAATATTCCTGGATACAAGGTGTTCAGGAAAAATAGGAAAGGGAGAAAAGGAGTAAGAGTGGTGATATTGATTAAGGAGAACATTATAGTGCTGGAGAGAGTGAAAGTCCCGCGGACGTGTATGGGGAGGTGGGAGTGGGGGCTGGGTGGGTGCGTAGGTGGGTGAAGGACAGAATCTATTTGGATAGAGCTAAAGAACAAAAAAAGGTGCATTTACATTGCTTGTTGTTGTCTATAGGCCATCAGCTAATGGGAAGGATGTGGAGGAACAAATCTGCAAGAAAATTACTGAAAGATGCAAGAATTATAGAGTAGTTACAATGAGGGAACATTCATTATCCTAATATGGACTGGGATAGTAGCAATTTAACGGGCAGAGGGAGGCAGGTGTTACTACAGTGTGTGCAGGAAACATTTCTACAACAATATGTTGCTAGTCCAACATGAAAGGAGGCACTGCTAGACCTGGTTCTCGAGAATGAGCTGGACCCAAGTGGATTAAGTATCAGTAGGAGAACATTTAGGGGACAGTGATCATTGTTTCATAAGGTTTAGGTTGACTATGGGAAAGGACAAAGAGCAAACCAGAGTAAGAATAATTAACTATGAGAAAGTCAACTTCAACAAGTCATCCGGTGTAAAAATTGAGCTGGGGCGAATAGATTAGAGTCAACGTTTGGCAGGAAAACAGGAGTTGAACAATGGGCTACCTTCAAAGAAGAGATAGTTCGGGCAGAGTTGTGGTAAACGGTTGTTTTTCACACTGGAGGATGGTAGACAGTGATGTTTTCCAAGGGTCAGTTCTAGGACCAACTGATTTTTTTTTTGCTATATATAAATGAGATGGATCTTGGAATTCAGATTAGAATTTCAATATTTTCCGATGATACCATGCTTGGAGGAATGGTAAACAGTGAGGATGATGCAAAATGCCTACAACAGGATATAGATAGGCTCGCAGAATGGCCAGAGAAGTGGCAGGTGGAATTTAATACAGAGGAGTGTGAGGTGATGTATTTTGTCAGATGCAATAGGAAAGCAATAGAGACTTAATGGGACAGTTCTAAAGATTGTGCAGGAACTGAGGGACCTGGGGCTCTATATGCATTGATCTTTGAAGGTGGAAGAACATATATGGAGAGTGTTAAGCAAAGCCAATCAGATCTTGGGCTTCATAATTAGAGGCAAAGATACAAAAGCAGGGAAGTTATACTGAAACTGTATAAACCTTTGGTTAGGCCTCAACTAGAGAACTGTGTCCAGTTCTGGTCAGCACACTTTAGGAAGAATGTAAAGTCCTTGAGGGGGTGCAGAGGAGATTTACCAGAATGGTTCCAGGGATTGGAGCGGGGGGGTGGGGAGGGGGGAGCGGGTTGGTTAGTTACAAGGTTAGATTGGAGAAGATGGAGTTGTTCTCCCTGGAGTAAAGGAGATTGAGAGAGGTATGATAAACGTGTACAAGATTATGATAGGCTTAGGTAAGGTAGACAAGGAAAAAGTCTTCTCATTATCTGATGAAACACGGACCAGGGGACACAGATGGAAGGTTTTGGATAAGAGATGCAGGTGGATATGAGGAAGAAATATTTTACACAGTGGATGGTAATGTGCTGGAACTCACTGCCCATGAGGGTGGTGGAAGCCGAGACAATCAATGATTTTAAAAGGAAACTGGATGGACACCTGAAGGAAGTGAACTTGCAGGGATACGGGGATTGAGCGGGGGATTGGGACTGCCTGAATTCTTCCACACAGAGCTGGCACAGAGGGGCAAAATGGCCTCCTTCTGTGTCGTACATGACTCCATGACTCCATCAATTTCTACCACTCTATGTTGGATATGTCTCCTGCTCCTGCCTGGGAAGATCCACATACATAGAACTTCAATGAAACTGTGACCTTAACGGCCACCAACAGCTACGTCCTCACCCTGGTGTGAGGCTCCAGGTCGTGTTACAGGAGGTGACACAGCTCTGTGACCAGATCCTTATTGAATCAGAGTCACCTCACACATTGCTTCTGGGTTAGGTTTAGGTAGGAATAGTGCTCTTGGAAAACCCTGGGTGGGTAGGGCAGATCCCTTTCCTCCTCCCTCTTTATAGAGCATCCCCTCACTGCAGCCTCTGCTCCATTTGTTGTTCATGTTACAGACCCAGAGACACTGTAACTACAGGCCCCAAACCTCGTCCAGAGTTGAAATGACAAACTCAGTTGAGTGATCATTGCTCGAATGGGAAGGAGATTTGGAGACAGAGAAAGATTAGAATAGGTCAAAAACGTGGGGTTATTGCAGAGACTGGGCAGGGAGTTGTCACAGAGAGAGAGAATGTACAGTGAAACACGTGTGCTCGTCATTGGGACTGGTTTGGGCATCTCGAGATAGATAGAAAGCTTACACCAGAACACGGTGTGCTCATCACTAAGAGCGGGGGGTGGGGGGGGGGGGAGGGTGGTGGTGGCGGGGGGGGGGGGTGGGGGTGGAGGTGCGGGCGGTGGGGGAGCTTTAAGAGAGTTTGAATAAGTAAAACCAGAAATACAATGTCATTAGCATATCACAGGAAATAGTCAATTGATAACCTGGCAGAGAAAAAAAAACAGGCACACCTGGGGAGACGGACATCCTAAGGATTATCGAGCAGCATGATGGGGATTACGATTTAATTCTCAATAGAATATCTGAGGATGTCCAGAAATACAAATTTAAGATAAAAAAGGTTTGAGATAAGTTGGTTAATGGGGCACATCTCTGCACCTGACGGTTAAATAAAAGACACAAAGAATTGAAGGATGAGATGGACAATTTACAGAAGGAAAATGAAGGTTGGTAGGAGAACATTGGCATCCTGTACAATCAGTTACTGTTGGATCAGGAGCCACATGATGGAGTATATTATCCAGAGAGAAAATTATAACAAATACTGGACCAAAACACTGAGTTACAGGCAGAAACTCCCAGACTAGGGGAGGAGTTAGAAGATGTGAGGAGGGGCTATGAGGGAATTAGACCCGTGTTAAAGCTCTGCCTCCCCTGAAGCTGACCATACCCTGTGTTGAGATAAAATCCGACAGTTTCAGACACAATCCGTCAACAGTGGGCAGTAGTGGCTGCTGTCTCCAAGCACAAAGCCAGATATCCCGGTTCTTCTTCAGACAACATATTTGTGAGCCTCACAGTCTCTGCTCAATCTCCTCCATACAAAGACGACAAGATAACTGGAAATTACCAGGGTATGTGCTAACCTGGGCCTAAACTGCAGACCAGTCTAAGAACAAGACTAACCACAGTCACTGACAGTGAGAGAGATGTCACCACCACAGCCACACAGAGGTACCTTACAGCCGTTGAGTCTATGGCTCTAAAGCAGGAACTGGGAATGGTGGATATGAGCAGAAGCTCCCTCGATCTGAGTGTTCTTTGTTCCAATATCCAAATTATTTATATATATCAGAAAAATATCAGTGGTCCAAGCACTGCCCCTTGGGGAAACACCACTGTCGGCCTTCCTCCAGTCTGAAAAAAGCAACTGTTTTCCACAACTCACCGTTTTCTCTCATTAAGCCAGTTTATTTTTTTATCCAAGCTGACACTGACCCTCTTATTCCATGAGAATCAATGAACTGTCTAGCTGTCGCAAAGAAACTAGAAGTTCAGAATAAAATTAAGTGAAATGCTAAATGCAACAGTTAACTAACTTTATTGTATTTAGTACTCTGTACAAGTAGTACTCCCTAAAACTGGACTCTGTGCAACTTACTGGATTTAAGGTTTAGGAAGAGAATTCCAGAGCTCAGGGAAGAGAACAGAAAGTGCTGGAAATACTCAGTGGGTCTGGCAGCATCGGCGCAGAGAGAAACAGAGTTAATGTTTCAGATCTGTGACCCTTCATCAGAACTGGTAAACGTCAGAAATGATGATGTACAAGCTGCAGATGGTGGGATCATGGACCTCCTGCTTTCCACCACCCCCAATCCCTCACCCCAACCCTCCCCTTCTGATGTTATACTTTCCAATGATAACCCAATAATACCAGCTTCCCAGTCACAGCAGCTCCATGAGATAGAAAGAGAGCAGCAGCACAGCACTGATGGTGAAGACCCATCACTTGGTCTGACCCTCACAGTCACCAGATCAAATACTTACAGTGCGTGTAACTTGGAGGCTGATATAGAGTCGGAATCTGCATGTGGTGAGTCACCGAGCACGAGTGAGCTGCAGCCAGTCCAGGGGGAAAGGATAGTTCATGTGTCAGCTCACCGGAGGACGAGGTCACAGACGAGTTATAATACACAGGACTCAGATGTGAACATTGCTGGAGCTGCTGCCCATGTCGAGGTGTTGAAATCCGAATCCGAGCTTTCACGTCACAGAGCTGCACGAGGACGTCCTGCAAGGCCATCTGCGGTCACCCCCAGTGAAACTCAGCCATGCTGCAGCCACTGGGGAAACACTATGTAGGAGAACTAGGCAAGTTGAGGAAATCCACAAGACAGGCACTAAGGGAATACACAAGGGTGAATAGTTCAGTTTTGTTGGTACAATTGGATGTGTTGTTGGATAAAGATGTTAATGAAAAGGTTTTTGTTGGTGGTGTTTGTTGCAGGATGGTGATAAAGGAGACACTGTGATGGGGCGTCTCAGATGGGTGTAATGGTGGAGAATGGGGGATCCAATATGGGAAAGGGAGGTTGTCCGATGCGAACTGGAATCTTAGCAGGGACTCTCCAACAGCCTGTCCGGGTCGAAGGCATCCACGAAATATACTCCCTGCCTCCTCCTCCTCCTGAGTTGGCCTCCGGATTCCTGGTGCCAATGCCTGTGTCCTCATGATGGTGAGGATTATGAAGGGTGCAGCAGAACACCATGAACTTGAACACCTGATCCAGTGTGTACTGGAGGAATCCCCCCGAGCGGTTCAGACATCGGAAGCATTGCTTCACCTGGTGGTTTTGTGTGGGGGAAGAGGTGTCGAGAGTTTAGAGGTCATGAGCCACATTCTGGTTCTGTATGGAGGCCTGACGTGTTGGGAATGGCTGACTGCTTCAGAATGAAGGTATGGTGGCTGCTGCCAGAATAGTGGACATTAACCAACATGATGTACTGGGCATTCTCACACACCAACTGTACATTAATGGAGTGAGAGTTGTTTCAGTTCCTGTGCCTCTCCCCATTGAGATGGGGGCCCCGCAGAGATACCTACACCATCAGGAATTCTGCTATCCTGACAAAGCCACGGGATCTCTCATCCTGCTTCTCCCTGCTGAGGTAGCAGACGGTATAATTCACCTCACCCAACATCGGTGGTCTCCGTCACACAGCAGATACATCAATAGACAACATAGAGAGAGATAATGGATCCTTCAGCCGCTCTTGCCTGGATAAATCCAGATAAGAACATAAGAACTAGGAGCAGGAGTAGGCAGTTCAGCCCCGCGAACCTGTTCTGCCATTCAATATGATCATTGCTGATCTCATCTCGGCCTCTACTCCACTTTTCTGCCCGTTCTCCATAACGCTTCAACCCATTTCTAATAAAAATCTGTCTATCTCCTCCTTAAATTTACTCAATGTCCCGGCATCCACCGCACTATGGCGTAGTGAATTCCACAGACTCACGACTCTTTGAGGGAAGAAATTTCTCTTCATCTCTGTTTTATATCTGCACCCTCTTTATCCTAATACTATGACCTCTCGTTCTAGATTGCCCCACGAGAGGAAACATCTTCTCTACGTCTACTTTATCAATCCTTTAATGATCTTATATACCCCATTAGATCTCGTCTCATTCTTCTAAACTCTAGAGAGTAAAGGCATAAACTGCTTAATCTCTCTTCATAAGACAAACCCCTCATCCCTGGATTCAATCTAGAGACCCTCCTCTGAACTGTCTCCGATGCAACTACATCCATCCTCAAGTGAGCAGACCAAAACTGTACGCAATACTCCAGGTGCAGTCTCATTAATACCTTGTACAGTTGCAGCAACACTTCCCTACTTTTATATTCCATTCCTTTAGCAATAAATGCCAAAATTCAATTTGCTTTCCTGATCACCTGCTGTATCTGCAAACTAGTTTTCTGTGATTCATGCACGAGGCCACCCAGATCTCTCTGCACCGAAGTACTCTGAAGTTTCTCTCTATTTAGATAATAATTTACCTTTCTATTTTTCTGACCAAAATGGATAACCACGTTAAACTCTATCTGCCAAATGTTGTCCCATTCACCAAGCCTATCCATATCAATTTGTAAATTTCTTATGTATTTATTGCAACTTACTAATCAATCTATTTAAGTGTCATCTGCAAATTTGGCAATAGTACCTTCTATCCCTGCATCCGTCATTGAGATAGATTGTAAATAGTTGGGGCCCAAGGGCCAAACCCTGAGGCACCCCACGAATTACATCTTGCCAACCAGAAAAAGACTCATTAATCCCGACTCTCTGTTTTCTGTTGGTTAGCCAATCAGCTACCCAAGCTAATAAATTACCCCTAACACCATGTGATCTTACCTTGTGTATTAACCTTTTGTGTGGCACCTTACAAATGCCTTCTGGAAGTCTAGATATACTACATCTACAGGATCCCCATTTTCCACATTTCTTGTCACAGCTTCGAAGCACTCTCGCAAATTCGTCAAACACGATTTACCCTTCAGAAAATCTGACTCTGATGGGTTGCTTTTGACTTTCTTAATGTCCTGTTATTACTTACTTAATAATGGATTGTGACACTTTCCCAACGATAGATGTTAAACTAATTGGTCTACTGTTTCCTACATTAAGCCTCCCTCACTTTTTGGATAAGGGCGTTATACAGGCATTTTTCCAATCCACTGGAACCTTTCCCGCATGCAGGGAATCTTGGAATATTATAACCAATGGATCCACTGTCTCCGCTGCTATTTCCTTTCAGACCCTAAGATGTAGGCCATCAGGCCCTGGGGATTTGTCTGCCTTCAATCACAATAGTTTGTTCAGTACCTTTTCCCTCGTGACTTTTTTTTATTCATTCATGGGATGCGGGCGTCGCTGGCTAGGCCAGCATTTATTGCCCATCCCGAATTGCCCTTGAGAAGGTGGTGGTGAGCTGCCTTCTTGAAACGCTGCAGTCCACTTGGGTTAGGTATACCCACAGTGCTGTTAGGAAGGGAGTTCCAGGATTTTTACCCAGCGATAGTAAAGGAACAGCGATATAGTTCCAAGTCAGGATGGTGTGTGACTTGGAGGGGAACTTTCAGGTGGTGGTGTTCCCAATCATTTTATACCCTTATCCTTCTAGTTGGTAGAGGTCGTGGGTTTGGAAGGTGCTGTCTAAGGAGCCTTGGTGCATTGCTGCAGTGCATCTTGTAGATGGTACACACTGCTGCTACTGTGCATCGGTTGTGGAGGGAGTGAATGGTGGTGGATGGGGGGGGGGGTGGGGCAATCAAGTAGGCTGCTTTGCTCTGGATGGTGTTGAGCTTCTTGAGTGTTGTTGGAGCTGCACCCATCCAGGCAAGTGGAGAGTATTCCATCACACTCCTGACTTGTGCCTTGTAGATAGTGGACAGGCTTTGGGGAGTCAGGAGGTGAGTTACTCGCCTCAGGATTCCTAGCGTCTGACCTGCTCTTGTAGCCACGGTAATTCTATGGCTACTCCAGTTCAGTTTCTGGCCAATGGTAGCCCTCAGGATGTTGATAGTGGGGGATTCAGCGATGGTAATGCCAGTGAATGTCAAAGGGAGATGGTTCGATTCTCTCTTGTTGGAATCGCTCATTATCTGGCACTTGTATGGCACGAATGTTATTTGACACTTAGCTCACGCCTGGATATTGTCCATGTCTTGGTGCATTTCTACACAGACTGCTTTTCAGTATCTGAGAAGTCACGAAGGGTGCTGAACATTGTTCAATGATCAGCGAACATCCCCACTTCTGACCTTATGATTGATGGAAGGTCATTGATGAATCAGCTGAAGATGGTTGGGCCGAGGACACTACCCTGAGGAACTCCTACAGTGATGTCCTGGAGATCAGATGATTGACCTCCATCAATCACAACCATCTTCCATTGCTCTAGTTTTGAATCCAGCCAGCGGAGGGCTTTCCCCTGATTCCCATTGACCTCAGTTTTGCTGGGGCTCCTTGATGCTATACTCGGTCAAATGCTGCCTTGATGTCAAGGGCAGTCACTCTCACCTCACCTCTTGAGTTCAGCTCTTTTGTTCATGTTTGAACAAAGGCTTTAATGAGGTCAGGAGCTGAATGGCCCTGGTGGAACCTAAACTGAGCATCACTGAACAGGTTCTTGCTGAGCAAGTGTCGTTTGTTGGCACTGTTGAAGTCACCTTCCATCACTGTACTGATGATTGAGAGGAGGCTGATGGGGCGGTAATTGGCCGAGTTGGATTTGTCCTGCTTTTTGTGTCCAGGACATACCTGGGCAATTTTCCACATTGCAGGGTAGATGCCAGTGTTTTAGCTGTACTGGAACAGCTTGGCTAGGGGTGCGGCAAGTTCTGGGCACAGGTCTTCAGTACTACTGCCAGAATATTGTCAGGGCACCATAGCTTTTTCAGTATCCAATGCCTTCAGTCTTTTCTTGATATCACGTGGAATGAATCAAATTCGCTGAAGTCTGTCATCTGTGATGCTGGGGACTTCAGGAAGAGGCCGAAATCAGCCTCAACTCGGCCCTTCTGGCTGAAGATTGTTGCAAATGCTTCAGCCTTAGCTTTCACAGTGATGTGCTGGGCTCCCTCATCATTGAGGATGGCGATATTTGTGGAGCCACTTCCTCCAGGTAGTTGAATAATTACCCACCACCATTCAGGGCTGGATGTGGCAGGACTGCAGAGCTTAGGCCTGCTCCATTGCTTCTGGATTCGCTTAGCTCTGTTCACTTAGCTTACGCAGTTTTACACGCAGATAGTCCTGGGTTGTAGCTTCATCAGGTTGACAACTCATTTTGAGGTATGCCTAGTGCTGCTCCTAGCATGCCCTCCTGCACGCTTCATTGAACCAGGGTTGGTCTCCTAGTTTGATGGTAATGGTAGAATGGGGAATATGCCGGGCCATGAGGTTACAGATTGTGGTTGAGTACAATTCTGCTGCTGCTGATGGCCCACGACGCCTCATGGATGTCCAGTTTTGCATTGCTAGATCTGTTCGAAATCTGTCCCATTTAGCACGGTGGTAGTGCCACACAACACGATGGAGGGAATCCCAAATGGGAAGTTGGGACTTTATCTCCACAAGGTCTGTGCAGTGGTCACACCTACCAACACTGTCATGGACAGATGCATCTGCGGCAGGCGGATTGGTGAGGACGAGGTCACTAGTGGTGCTACTGAGCCACTCTTGGTGATGGACATTGAAGTCCCCCACCCAGAATACATTTTGTGCCCTCGCCACCCTCAGTGCTTCCTCCAAGTGCTGTTCAACATTGAGGAATACTGACTCATCAGCTGAGCGAGGGCGGTAGGTGGTAATCAGCAGGAGGTTTCCTTGTCCATGTTTGATCTGATGCCATGAGACTTCGTGGGGTCCAGGGTCGTTGTTGAGGGCAAATCCGTCCCTTCTGTATGCCACTGTACCTCTGCTGGGTCTGTCCTGCCGGTGGGACAGGACATACCCAGGGATGATGATGGCAGTGTCTGAGACATTGCCCGTGAGTATGGCTTTTTCAGGCTGTTGCTTGAATAGTCTGTGGGAGAGCTCTCCCAACTTCGGCTGGGCTCCCAACAAGCCCCCAGATGTTAGTCAGGAGGACTTCGCAGGGTGGACAGGGCTGGGTTTGCCGTGGTCGTTCCCGGTCAATGCTGGGTGGTCCGTGCAGTTTCATTCCTTTTTATTGACTCCGTAGTAGTTAGTTACAACTGAGTGGCTTGCTAGGCCACGTCAGAGGGCATGTAAGAGTCAATCATATTGCTGTGGGTATGGAGTCAGGGTAAGGACAGCAGATTTCCTTCCGTTAAGGACATTAGTGAACCAGATGGGTTTTTACAACAATCGACAATGGTTTCATGGCCATCACCAGACTAGCTTTTAATTCCAGATTTATTAATTGAATTCAAAGTCCACCTTCTGCTGTGGTGGGATTCGAACCCATGTCCCCAGAACAATACCCTGGGTCCCTGGTTTATTAGTCCAGTGACAATACCACTACACCAACGCCTCCCCATATTATGATTGTTCTAAATTCCTCTCTTTCTGTAACTTCTACATTACCTGTTACTATAGCGATGGTACTGGTGTCCTCCACCGTGAAAACTGAGGCAAAATGCTGATTTAGTGTCTCCGCCATTTCTGTGCCCCCCCCCCCCCTCTATCAACATCCCAGTCTCATCCTCCAAGGGACCAATATTCACTTTAGCTACTCTCTTACCTTTCATATACTTAAAGAAGCTTTTGCTATCCGCGTTTATATTTTGTGCTAATTTTCTTTCATAATGTACTTTTTCACTTTTTATTTATTTTTTAGTAACCCTTTGTTGATCTTTAATTATTTCCCAATCCTCCAGCCTGACAGTGGCCTTTGCAATATGGTAAGCCTTAGTCTTTGTCTTTATGTTATCCTTAACTTCCTTGCTTAGCCATGGATGTCTTTCCCCCTCTTCGAATCTTTCTTCCTCTTTGGAATACATTTTAGTTGGGAGGAATTGAATTTCTCCTGAAATATCTGCCACTGCTCATCAACTTTCCTCCCTTTTAGTCTTCCTGCCCAGTCCACGAGGGCCAAATCAGTCCTCATGTCTATGTAATTACCTTTGTTTGACTCCAGAACGCTGGAGCGGGACTCCAGATTCTCGCCCTCAAAATGGATTTGAAATTCCAGCAAGCTATGATCACTGTTCCGTAGAGGATCCTTAACTATGAGATCATTAGTTAATCCCACCTCATTTCACAATGCCAAATCTAGAATAGCCTGCTCCCTAGTTGGTTCCACAACATACTGCTCCAAAAAACAATCTGTAATGCATTCAATGAACTCTCCCTCGGGGCTACCTTTGCCAATTTGACTAATCCAGTCCATATACATATTAAAATCACCCTTGCCGTACCTTTCTCACAGGTTCTCACAGTATTTCTTGGTTTATACTGTTCCCCACTGCGGGACTACTGTTTGGGGAACTATAGATTACTCCCACCAGGTACTTCTTCCCCTTTCTATTACTTATTTCTACGCACACTGAATCTACGTCTTGATCTCCAGTGCCTATATCATTTCTCACCATAGCACTGATATTTTTCTCTACTAACAATGCTACACCTCTTCCTTTTCCTTCCTGTCTATCCTTCCAAAATACTAAGTACCCTTGGATATTCAATTCCCAAACCTGAATTCCCTGCAACCACGTATCAGTCATCGCCAATAAATCATACCCATTCGTCTTCATTTGTGATGTTAACTCATTTATTTTATTCCGAATGATTCCTGCATTCAGATACAAAGCTTTTAAGTTTGTTTGATTATCAATTTTCAAAGATACATAGAAGTTCAATGAAAGTCAGACCATATCAACCATTGACAGCTCCGTCCTCATCCTTGTGTGAGGCTTCAGTTCATGTTACAGGAGTTGACACAGCTCTGTGACCACCTCCTTATTGAATCTGATTCACCTCACACACTGCTCCTGGGTTAGGTGTAGGTGGGAAAAGTGCTCTTGGAACACCCAGGCTGGGTAGGGAAGAACCCCTTTGTCTTCCCGCTTTACACAGCTTCCCCTCTCTGCAGCCTCTGCTCCATTTGTTGGTCATGTTACAGACCCAGAGGCACTGTAACTACAGTCCCCATACCTCGTCCAGAGTTGGGTCACAAATCCTCTTTTTTCACTGAATCTTTGCAGCAGCTCCCAACACGACCTCCAGAAAACCATCCACAGCACCGCCACTAACTTTACAATAGCAGAAGTAAGTCAAAAGCCCCTCACCTGTAAGTTGGATGTCTGGTCCTTTTAAATAACACTAGAGGGGGTTCTTCATGCTGCTGAATGTACTTTCAGCTGAGAGTACTAACACAGGCAGTCAGTAGACATGCACAGACAAAGTGTCAAAGATATACATCAAAGCTGTCGGATTAGCTGATTGACGTCAATTCAAACCCTTCCTCACACTAACAGCACATGCATGGTATACCCAGGCTCGATCCCTTCCCAGCATGGGGCACTATGCTGGAGACACGAGAAGTGGCTGGCTGTGCAGTGCACATCATTTTCTCTATCCAGGTTTCATCGCATTGGCACCAGTGCTGCCACAGAGTGAAAATCACAGCAGAGGAAGATATAGAGTGAAAGCAACTCACTTCAAAAAGGGAAATGGGAAAAGACTTGACGGCATAATGTTTTCAATAATATGTGAAATGGAAGGGAAATGGGATTAATTGGAAGGGTGAGACCATGAGAATATTAAAATTAAGGTGCTGCCAGACCGGGAGCCAATGTAGATCAGTGAGTACAGGGGTGATGGGTGATCAGGATTTGGTGTGAGTTAGGATACAGTCAGCAAAGGTTTATAACTGGGAGGGTGACCGGGATAGAATTGGAATAGTCAAGTGTGGATTTAACAAAGGCGCAGATGATGGCTTATTCAGCAGATGGGCTGAGGCAGAGGTGATGATGGATGATGTTACAGAGGTGGTAGTAGGTCGGGTTGGTGTGGGGGGGAATATGGCGATGAACTCATCTCAGGTATAAATATAAAACAGAGGTTCCAAACAGTCTCTTTCAGCCTCAGACATTGGATAGGTAGGGGAATACAGATAGTGGATATAGTGTGGACTTTGTCACAGAGACTGAACACAGTGGCTTACGTCTTCCAAAGATTTACATGACAAGAAAAGTAAATCAGTGAAATGTGGTTTATAGATCTAATGGTTGGATACAGAGACTTACCAGGGACACCAATAATCGCGAGGATGGGATAGTAAATCGTTTCAATCATTTTCAGAGCATAATAGATCCGAAATTCTAATATCATCCAAACATAATCAGCAGTAACCAAGCCAAACCAAAAGGAGAAAGTCCTGCTGTCCATTGTTGCAATATTCTTATCAATTGTTCCGAGATTCTGATCGATCCAATCTCTGTCTCTCTCTGCAGCCATGGATCTCTGTTAGTGCCGGGGGTAATGCTCCCACTGACACTATGAGTTAACACATTGAAAGGACTCCCTTATTAATAGAACAGGGAAAACCTCCAGTGACACAATTGGGGTCCATAGTGACTGACATTAATTACAGTCAATGAACAAACAGGTTCAGTTAACCCCTTTTTCTCCAACAATTTTTGTACCACAATAGTGTGGAAGTGTTCCTATGTCTAGTTGGGATATATGAGGTTTGTTGAAAAAAGGAATGGTGGAAATAGCAGAGGCACTGGCCAGAAGCTTTCAATCCTCCTTGGATCTGGGAGTGCTGACAGGGGACTGGAGGGTTGCAAATGTTACAACCTGCTTAAAAAAGGAGACATGAACTGAACCCTGCAACTACTGACCAGTCAGTCTAATGTCAGTGGTTGGAAATTTCTAGAGGCCATAACCCTGTACAAACATATGTCATTCTTGGAAAAACATGGTATAATAAATAACAAACAGCACGGATAGGTTAATGACCAATCACGTCTGATAATCATGATCAAGTTCGTTGATAACATAACTGAGTGTTGAAGAGGATAGTGTGTTTTATGTTATGTATACGGACTTTCAAAAGCCCTGTGATCAAATGACATGTCATAGACTTGTTATGAAAATTTTGGAATAGCAATTTTTTAAAGTGTGAAAATAGATAAGTCCCCTGGGCCAGATGGGATTTATCCTAGGATTCTTTGGGAAGCCAGGGAGGAGATTGCAGAGCTTTTGTCCTTGATCTCTACGTCGTCATTGTCGACAGGAATAGTGCCGGAAGACTGGAGGATAGCAAATGTTGTCCCCTTGTTCAAGAAGGGGAGTAGAGACAGCCCTGGTAATTATAGACCTGTGAGCCTTACTTGGGTTGTGGGTAAAATGTTGGAAAAGGTTATAAGAGATAGGATTTATAATCATCTTGAAAAGAATAAGTTCATTAGCGATAGTCAGGACGGTTTTGTGACGGGTAGGTCGTGCCTCACAAACCTTATTGAGTTTTTTGAGAAGGTGACCAAACAGGTGGATGAGGGTAAAGCAGTGGATGTGGTGTATATGGATTTCAGGAAGGCGTTTGATAAGGTCCCCCACGGTAGGCTATTGCAGAAAATACGGAAGTATGGGATTGAAGGTGATTTAGAGCTTTGGATCAGACATTGGCTAGCTGAAAGAAGACAGAGGGTGGTGGTTGATGGCAAATGTTCATCCTGGAGTTTAGTTAATAGTGGTGGACCGCAAGTATCTGTTTTGGGGCCACTGCTGTTTGTCATTTTTATAAATGACCTGGATGAGAGTGTAGACGGGTGGGTTAGTAAATTTGCGGATGACACGAAGGTCGGTGGAGTTGTGGATAGTGCCGAAGGAGGTTGTCGGTTACAAAGGGACATAGATAGGCTGCGGAGCTGGGCTGAGAGATGGCAAATGGAGTTTTATGCGGAAAAGTGTGAGGTGATTCACTTTGGAAGGAGTAACAGGAATGCAGAGTACTGGGCTAATGGGAAGATTCTTGGTAGTGTAGATGAACAGAGAGGTCTTGGTGTCCAGGTACATAAATCCCTGAAAGTTGCCACCCAGGTTAATAGGGCTGTTAAGAAGGCATATGGTGTGTTAGCTTTTATTAGTAGGGGGATCGAGTTTCGGAGCCACGAGGTCATGCTGCAGCTGTACAAAACTCTGGTGCGGCTGCACCTGGGGTATTGCGTACAGTTCCGGTCACCGCATTATAGGAAGGATGTGGAAGCTTTGGAAAGGGTGCAGAGGAGATTTACTAGGATGTTGCCTGGTATGGAGTGAAGATGTTACGAGGAAAGGCTGTGGGACTTGAGGTTGTTTTCGTTGGAGAGAAGGAGGAGGAGAGGTGACTTAATAGAGACATATAAGATAATCAGAGGGTTAGATAGGGTGGATAGTGAGAGTCTATTTCCCCGGATGGTGATGACAAACACGAGGGGACATAGCTTTAAGTTGAGGGGTGATAGATATAGGACAGATGTCAGAGGTAGTTTCTTTACTCAGAGAGTAGTAGGGGCGTGGAACGCCCTGCCTGCAACAGTAGTGGACTCGCCAACTTTCAGGGGATTTAAGTGGTCATTGGATAGACATATGGATGAAAATGGAATAGTGTAGGTCAGATGGTTTCACAGGTCGGCTCAACATCGAGGGTCGAAGGGCCTGTACTGCGCTGTAATGTTCTATGTTCTATGAAAAATGGAGCACATGGATTAATGTGACAGTCATAGCGTGGATATGACACTGACTCAGGGACAGAAAGTAGAGTGAAGTGATGAACGGTCATTGTTCAGACTGGTGGAGGGGGAGTATTCAGTGTTGTTTCTCAGGGGTTAATATTAGAATGAGTGCTTTTCCTGACTTGTAGATAGATGTACAAGTGATAGAGACTTGTCCGTAAAAAAACATAATTTCAATGCTTGCAGATGACATGAAACTCATAAATAAGGATGGCAAAGGCGCAGACCACAGAATTATCCAATCTCACTGACTTAAATTTATTATAGACTCTAATAGAAATTAAAAATTATTTATCACTCTCTCTTACTTATTTGTGTGATTTGCCTATGAGTGTGCGCTTCAATATGCACCGTATATTTTTATTATTTTATTCTGATCCAGTTTAGATTGTTAAGTATAATAAACTCACCTCTTGTTTAAACTCAAGAAAACCTGTCCGATTGGTTCTTTCACGATCACAATAAAGGTAAAAGGTAAAATACTCACTGAGGTAGTCAGCACGTCCACTGCTAAAAAGGAACAAATCCAGTTGCGAACAAATGAAAGATAGGACAAGAGGGGAGACTGAGACCTCTCCTCACCTGCTGTAACAGAAATGTGGAGGTTCTCGAGATTGTAACCCAACGACAAACGAGAAATTGGAAGTGTCACAGAGTCACAGAGTTATACAGGACAGAAACAGTCCATTCGCACCACTGTGTCCTTGTCGACCATCAAGCCTGTCCATTTTAATCCATTTTCCAGCACCAGTCCAGTAACCTTGTATGCTATGGCACTTCAAGTGCTAATCTAAATACTTCTTGAATCCTGTAAGGGTCCTGCCCCTTCCACCCCTTCAGGCAGTGTGTTCCGGATTCCAACCACCCTCTCGGTGAATTTTTCTCCCTCAAATCACCTCTCAACCGCCTACCCCTTAACTTCAATCAATGCCCCATGGTTACTGACACCTCCATGAAGGGAAAATATTTCTTCCTATCTACCCTATCTGTGCCCTCATAATTTGTCGTGCTTTCCGTCTCTCACTCTTTTCGAATAAAGGAAGTAGATTCGCAATAAGGGAGTTACATATAGAGTGAAGTAAGTTGGTGCAGGCGAAAACCCCTCTCTGTTGAAAAGTTGAGTAATGTAGCAGGACAGTTAGGGATTACTCTCCATCCAAAGCTAGGAAACCCGAAATCCTAAGACTTGTGGCCAACCATTTTTCACTTGAAGCTGAAGACTCAAACAGAGTTAGAATCACTAACAGATAGAGTAATGTTAGCTAAGGTAAAACTAGAACAGAAGAGACTAGAATTAGAATTCCAGAGAGCGTGAGAAAGAGCAGAGTGAGTGTCAATAAAGGGAATAAGTAAGAGTGTTCCAGAAGGAGAAGGAGGAAAGGGAGTTAAGGTGGCTCAAACAACTCGATGAAGACCCAGTGCACCTGGTGAAGGCACAGCTAGTGAGGGAGCTGCCCCCAGCTCAGGACCATGTGCTGAACTCTTAAACTTCTCCCAGTTCATTCCAAAGTTCAATGAGGAGGATGTGGGAGAATGTTTCATCACTTTTGATAAGCTTGCAAAGCAGCTGAAATGGCCGGAAGACAGCTGGATGCTGTTTTTACAAAACATAATAACAGGGAAAGCCCATGGGGTTTATTCACTGCTGCCAGATAAAAGTTCATTAGATTATGAGTTGACTAAAAATGCTATCCTGGGTGTACATGAGATAGTATCGGAAGTGAACCGCCAATGATTCTGAACCCTCGGAAAGCAGCCTGACTAAACTGACCTCGAGTTTGAAGGAGTTACGCAGCTAAGGAATATAGGAACATGGGAGCTGAATTCAACCATTCAGCCCATCGATCCTGCTCGACTATTCAATATGATCCTGGCTGATCATCCTCTTCAATGCCTTTTCCCCACACTATCCTCATATCCCCTTATGTCAGTGGTATATAGAAATCTGTCAATCTCTGTTTTAAACATACTCAATGACTGCGCTTCCATAGCCCTCTGGGGTAGAGAATTCCAAAGGTTCACAACCCTCTGAGTAAAGAAATTACTCCTCATCTCTGTCCTAAGTGGCTTTCAAATTGTGTCCCTTGGTTCTAGACTTCCCAACCAGGGGAAACATCTTAGCTGCCTTGTCTATCCCTTTAAGTATTTTCTAGGTTTCAATGAGATCACCGTTCATTCTTCCAAACTCGAGAGAATACATGTTCAGTTTCTTCAATCTCTTTTCGGAGAACAGTCCCGCCATCCCAGGAACAAGTCTGGTGAATCTTTGTTACAGTCCCTCTATGGTCATAATATCCTTCCTCAGATAAGGGGACCAAAACTGCACACAGTACTCCAGGTGCGATCTAACCAAGGTTCTATACAATTGAATCAAGACTTCACTACTCCTGTATTCAAATCCTCTAACGATAAAAGTAACACACATTAGCGTTCCTAAATGCTTGCTGCACCTGCATGTTAGCTTTAAGTGACCTATTGACAAGGACACCCAGGTCCCTTTGTACATCTACACTTTCTCATCTCTTACCATTTAAGAAATACTCTGCACATCTATTCATTCTACCCAAGTGGCTCACCTCACAGTTTTCCACATTATATTCCATCAACCATGTTCTTGCCCACTCACTAAGTCTGTCCAAATCCCCTTGAAGCCGTTTTGCATCTTCCTCATAACTCACATTCCCACCAAGTTTTGTGTCATCTGCAAACTTGAACATATTACTTTGGTCCCCATATCCAAATCATCGATATATATTGTGAACAGCTGGGGCCCAAGTACTGTGCCCTGCGGTACCCCACTAGTCACATCCTGCCAACACAAGAATGGCCCGTTTATTCCTACTTTCTGTTTCCTGCCTGTTAACCAATCCTTACTGCATGTCAGTATATTACCTCCTTTCCCATGTGTTTTAATTTTGCTTACCAAGCTCCTGTGGTGCACTTTATCAAATGCATTCTGAAAATCCACCAGCTCCCCTTTTCTATTCTGTGAGTAACATCCTAAAAAAACTCCAACATGTTCAGCATGAATGATTTCCTATTCATAAATCCATGTTGACTCTGCCCAAACAGATCCATTTATCACATACTTTAGAATAGATTCTAGCACTTTCCCTCGTACTGATGGAAGCCTAACAGGTCTGTAATTCCCAATTTTCTCTTTCCCTCCCTTCTTAAATAGTGGGGTGACATTTGCGACCTTCCAATCTGCAGGAAGCGTTCCAGAATTGATGGAATTTTGAAAGTGGATCACCAATGTATCTACAATCCCCATAACTACTTCCTTCAACACTCTGGGATGTAGAATATCAGATCTTGATGAATTATCAACCTTCAGCACGATTAAATTCGCCAATACAACTTCTTACTAATACTAATTTCCCTCAATTCCTCATTCTCCCAAATCCCTTGGATCTCTAATTCTGGGAGATTTCTTGTATCTTCCACAGTGAAGAAAGACACAAGATAATCATTTAGCTTCTCTGCCATTTCTCTATTCTCCATTATAAATTCTCCTGACTCTGCCTGTAATGGACCCACATTTGTCTTTGCTAAATACTTCCTTTATCCGTACCTATAGAAGATTTTGCAATGCATTTTTGAGTTTACTTTTGACCAGTAGATATGGAGACTCAAGATAGAGCCCACATATGAAAACCTCAGAATGGTGATCCTTCTCCAGGAGTTTCCACTGTATTAAGGCAGGCCACCTCCCATTAAAACCCACATAGAGGAACAAAAGGTTGAAAGAGCCAGACAGGTTGCAATTCTGGCCGATGACTTTTCCTTGGTACACAAGGCCTTACCCCAAATGTAAACACTTCCCCAGTCACTCCAAAGACCCGAGAATAAAAGGTGGGAGGGTGATAGGAGCCCGAACAGCCATGGGCAAGAAGGAAAGGCTGGACACACAGGGGACCCTCCTCAGGCCAAATTGGATATTACTGAGAGCAGGAGGAATGGCCGAGACCTGTGTGTTTCCACTGTAATAAGGCAGGTCACCATCGAGCTGAATGCTGGAAGTTATGGGAAAACCTGTAGCGTTAATCAGGGTCCACCAGATCAGTGCAGGAAAAGGGCCCCTGATGGAAAGCACGGCAGATCAGGATGTGTCTTTGCATCAATCAGACCCAGAAAACCTACCACTGAAATTGCGGGAAAACTTAACAAAATCCCTGAGAGTTACCAGAATGTTTTCCCAAGGAAAGGTGACCCCATACACCTCGACTGAGGCAAGCAAGTCCATAGTCATTTTCAGGGATACAGGGGCCACCCAATCCCTTCTGCTGGGAAAATACATGACCTTTCCTCCAGAGAGTGCAGTGAATGCTAGAGTGTTAGCGAATGGTATCGGAAGACAGTATATGCACCTTAATATGAGCTGCACTTGGAGTGTGACCCAGTTTCAGGACTGGTAACCATCGGGATTGACCCTAGTTTATCAGTGTATGGGTCGACCTGCTCCTGGGTAATGCTCTGAGAGGGGAAAAGGTGGTAGCTTCCCCAGTAGTTCTTTAGAGACCAAAAGAGGTCCGGGAGATAGAGCAGTTACAGAAGAAGGTCCCCGGCATTCTCCCTGATTGTGTGGTGACTCGGTCCATGGCCAAACAATCCCCTGGCCTAACACTGCAGACGGATGACCCTACTGTCTGGTTGTCTGAAACCTTCTTTGGGATGTTAGAGGACCCAAAGGATGTGTTAAACAGATTTTCCTTAGTTGAGCCTCAACAACCTGACCCAGTGTTAAAAAGTAGCACAGAATGTCCAAACTAAAACTGAAGCAGAGGGAGTTGCAGAGTGTTACTATTTAAAGAATGAGGTGCTGATGAGGAAGTGTAGACCTCCTGACAGACCTGTGGATGAAGAGTGGACAGTGGTTCACCAGATAGTGGTGCCACTGAGGTACCTTACTATTTCTTCAAGAATGGCCCACGATATTCCAATGACTGGACATGTCATTGCATGAAAAATCAAAGCCCGCATAAGACAGTATTTTGACTGGTCACAACTCCACAAAGATGTGGTGGAGTTCTGTAAAACTGTTCACACATGTCAGGTTCTGGGGAAGTCCCAACCTGCAATAAAACCTGCACCCCTAATTCCCATACCAACTTTTGGGGAACCCTTAAACATAATGCTGGTGAATTGTGTGGGACAACTACTGAAAACAAAACGGGATTACCAGTGTCTTCTCACCATTATGGATGTGGTGTCCCGATTCCCAGAGGCCATTCGCCCGAAGAACCATCTCTGCCAAGGTAGTGGTGGAGGGGCTAACCCAATTCTTTACTCGATATGGGCTGTCTGCTGAGATCCGGGTGGACCAGGGCACACATTCTACGTGCAGTATTTTTGAAAAGGTCATGGGTTTTCTGGACATAACCTAGCTAAAGTCCGTAGCCTATCACCCACTGTCACAAGGGGCTTTGGAGCAGTACCACCCGATCCTAAAGACAATGATCAGGCCATACTGCTATGAGTTACCCCATGACTGGGACAAAGGGTTGGGATTTCTCCTGTTGGATACCAGGGACTTATCCAATGATTCCACTGGCTTTAGTCTGTTTGAATTAGTTTATGGAGACAAGGTGAGAGGTCCTCTTAAATGAATCAAGGAGAGGTTTTTGGGACACAGGGATGAGTCTTCCATTTTAGACGACATTTCCATGCTCTGAGAGCGGCTCACGAGAGCCTGTGCAATGGCTCAGGAACACCTAATGACCTCTCAGACAGCTATGAAAAGATAAGGAGACAGAAATGTCAAGGCTGGAACGTTTCAGCCCAGAGACCATGTATTGTTACTACTCCCAATTCAGGGTGAACCCCTGAAATCCCAGTTCAGTGGTCCATATCGAGTGACAAAAGGAAAATTCAGGTAAATTATTTAATTGACACCCAGACGAAAGGAAAACAAGTAAAGGCTGTGGAGGGGACAGACACGTACAGATCTGTCAGACAGTCAGGAGCGAAGGATTGGAAAGGACAGTGAGGACAGGTTAGAGGAGGGCCAGGAGTACTCCCAACTGGAACCCCCTGCTCTCCGATTAGTCAACCCTGAAATGCTAGATAGATTAGACCCCACGCTCTCCTCCTTAAATGCAGGTCAAAGAGGCACCCTAAAAAGGCTCAGAACAGCATTTACAGAAAAGCGCAAGGGCAAGGAAAGTTCCCAAAAACGGTGGCAATGGTATGGGAGATGCCTTACCTAGTCAAAGTGCCGCAAGAGAGTGCAATGAAAGTTGGACAGACACTTGCGAGCGGTAATGTCCCCAAGGACATAGGGCAGATCGGAAAAAATATGCTCCCCATTGTAAAGGGAAAAGGGAACGGCAAACATCCTAAAGTAAACAGCACTTGTGTACCTCACCAGAAAGCTAAAAGTAAGGTCAGTGTGGATCTACCCACTGAAGAACCCAATGATCAGGTCCCAAACCCAAAGCTCATCAAACCCAACCATCCTCGTCAAAGCTCCAACACAATTAGATCAGTACACCTGTAACAGACAATGTCAGCTGCAGTAAATCCAAGATTAATGTGTGAATTTGTGAAGTTATTATTGAGAATGAATGTGGGTTTCCTTCTATTTCCTCCCACAATTGTGTCATGAAATGTTTCTATTCTCACTTTTCTTTCCATGTGCTGCGGCGGTGTCAAGATAACACGATGTGCCAAATGAGGAATTTTAATTCATCAGTTGGAAACTTACACTAAACATTTAATGGAGAAAATCCTGCAGTTAACCTTGAAAAAACAGGCAGCCAAGATGGCCACCACAATTGTTATCTGAAACACCTTTTCACATTCCAAGGCCTCCAACAGGAGACACATATATTATGAGCCAGGACCCAAATCACTGGCTTGCTCTAGTGCTTCATTTACCTAAGCTTACAATCATTAACACAGCATACAAGGCCATCCTGACACATTGACTTTGAAAGAGCAAACTTCTCCAACAGTAAATAGTAGTATTCTGAGCCCTGGGGAGATATAATTTCTAATCTTGAATCTCATTATTATAAGGGTACAAAGATTACACTGCGGCAGTCATGAGACCTTCTGTCCATCTCTGTGAAAGCTGGGAGTTTCCCCTGGACAAAGACAGACAAGCCAGTGATTCAAACTGTGCAGAAGCAGAAGGGTTGTGCCCCCGCTCCACCCCCCCTCCACCCCCGCACCTCTCAGTCCGTCTCTCTCTCCAGATAACATCACAAGTTTGAGAAAAACATGCGACTGTGGGCCCTCCAAGCCTTCCGATTGCTGCAGACAGAGTAACCAGTTGAAGAAAGCCACCTACAAATCTGCCTCCAAGAAAACACTGAGCCATGTGTGCCTGCCACAAATGCACTTCAACCAGCCAAAAACTTCAGGAAAACAATTTCAGCCAGAAGACCACCGAATCGTCCAACCTCACAGAATAACACAGAAGAAATGACAAAGAACAGTGCAGCACAGGAACAGGCCATTCGGCCCTCCAAGCCTGCACCGATCTTGATGCCTGCCTAAACTAAATCCTTCTGCACTTCCGGGGCCCATATCCCTCTATTCGCATCCTGTTCATGTATTTGTCAAGATGTCTCTTAAACGTCGCTATCGTACCTGCTTCCACCACCTCCCCTGACAGCAAGTTCCAGGCACTCACCACCCTCTATGTAAAAAACTTGCCTCGCACATCCCCTCTAAACTTTGCACCTCGTACCTTAAACCTATGTCCAATAGTAACTGACTCTTCCACACTGGGAAAAATCTTCTGACTATCCACTCTGTCCATGCCGCTCATAACTTTGTAAACCTCGATCATGTCAGCTACCAGGAAGGTTATATAGTCTGGGGCTGTTCTCCTTGGAACAGAGAAGGCAGAGGGGAAATGTGATTCAAATGTACAAAATTGCGTGGGGCCTGGATAGAGTGGAGGTGAAGGGTCGATTCACCTTAGCAGAGAGATCAGTGACGAAGTGGCATAGATTTAAAGTGCTTGGTAGAAAGACTATAGGGGAGATGAGGACTTTACTTTCTCCCAGAGGGTGGTGGGAGTCTGGAATTCATTGCCCGGAAGGGTAGTTAAGGCAGGAACCCACAACTCATTCCAAACGGAATATGCACCTCATGTGATGTAATCTATCAAATGCTGGAAGGTGGGATTAGAATGGGTGGATCGTTTTCAGCTGGAATTGACACGATGCGCCAAGTGGTCTCTTTATGTGCTATAAACTTTCTATGATTCTAAGATGCAACTCAGGCAATGTTGAAAGACGAGGTAGGTCAGATACTAGACTGGTTTAAAATTGAGAAAGAGGAAGTATTAGATTAGCTATCTGTACTTAAATTGGATAAAAACCAGGACAAGATAACATGCATCCAAGTATACTGAGGGAAGTGAGGGTGGAAATCGCAGAGGTACTGACCATAATTTTTCAATCTTCCTTAGACTCGGGGGTGATGACAGAGGGCTGGAGAATTGCAAACGTTACACCCTTGTTCAAAAGAGGGTGTAAAGTTAAGCCCAGCCACTACAGTTAAACCAGTCAGTTGAACTACAGTGGTGGGAAAACTTCTTGAAAAAATAATTTGGGACAAAATCAATAGTCACATGGACAAATGCGAGTTAATAACGGAAAGCCAGCATGGATTTCTTAAGGGAAAATCATGTTTAACTAACTTGCTGGAGTTTTTGAGGTGGTAACAGAGAGAGTTGATGAAGGCAATGGTGTTGATGGGGTTTACATGGACTTTCATATAACAGTCTATTCAGATTCAATTGAACCATTACTTCGATCTTGGAATTCAGAGTAGAATCTCAAAATTTGCCGATGACACCAAACTTGGAGGAGTGGTAAACAGTGAGGATGATCTAAACTGCCTACAACAGGATAGAGATAGGCTATCAGAATGGGCAGAGAAGTGGCAGGTGGAATTTAATACAGAGGAGTGTGAGGTGATGCATTTTGGCAGGAGCAATAGTGTGCGGCTATGCAGACAGAATGGTACAGTTCTAAAGAGTATGCAGGAACAGATGGACCTGTGTGTGGATGTGCAGAGATCTCTGAAGGTGGCAGGACATATTGAGAGAATGACTACAAAGCATATGAGATCTTGAGCTTCTTAAATAGAGGCATAGAGTACAAAGCAGGAAGTTATGCTGAAAATGTATACAACTCTGGTTAGGCCCCAAGTGGAGTATTGTGTCCAGCTCTGGTCATCATACTTTAGGAAGGATGTGACTGTTCTTGAGAGGGTGCAGAGGAGATTTACCAGAATTGTTCCAGGGATGGGGTTTTTGTTACAATACTAAGTTGGAAAAGCTGGGGTTGTTCTCCCTGGAGTAATTGCGATTGAGGGAACATTTCCTAGAAGTGTATAAGATTATAAGAGAATCACAGAGAATGACAGAGCTGTTACAGCACAGATGGAGCTCATTCAGCCCATTGCATCTGCACCTGTTCTCCGAGTGAGTAATTCACTTAGCGCCATTTACCTGCCTTTCCCCCATAATCCTACACATTCTTCCTTTTCAGGTGTCTAAATAATTCCCTTTCGAATGTGTCAAGTGAACCTCTTTCAATCACACTCTCTGACAGTGCATTCCAGATCCTAACCACTAACTGTGTGAAAATATTTTCCTCATGTTGGCATTGCTATTTTTAAAACCAAATACATTAAATCTAAACCCATCCGTTCTTGATCGTTTGACGAGTGGGAACAGTTTTTCCCTACCTACTCTGTCCAGACCCCTCATGATTTTGAAAGCTTTAGATAAGATATAGACAAGGAAAAACTGTTCCCATTAACTGATGAAACACGGACCAGGGAACACAGATGGAAGGTTTTGGGTAAGAGATGCAGGGGGAATATGAGGAAGAGTTTTTTTACACAGTGGATGGTAATGAGCTGGAACTCATTGCCCATGAGGGTGGTGGAAGCCGAGACAATCAATGATTTAGGAACATAGGACCATAAGAGCAGGAGTAGGCCATTCAGTCCATCCAGCCTGACCTGCCATTCAATATGATCGTGGCTCATCATCCACTTCAATACCTTTTCCCCACACTATCCTCATATCCTTTTATCTCATTGATATTTAGAAATGTGTCAATCTCTGCTTTGAACATAAACAATGACTGAGTTTCCACAGCCCTCTAGGTTAGAGAATTCCAAAGATTCACAACCCTCTGAGTAGTGAAATGTTTCCTCATCTCTGTCCTAAGTGGCTTCCCACTTATTTTGAAATTGTGTCTGCTAATTCTAGATTCCCCAACCAGGGGTAACATCTTAGCTGCATCTACCCTGTCTATCTCCTAAAGTATTTTGTAGGTTTCAATGAGATCACCTCTCATTCTTCGAAACCATAGAGAATAGTTTCCCCAATCTCTCTTCATAGGACAGTCCCGCCATCCCAGTAACAAGTCTGATGAACCGTCGTTGCACTCCCTCGATGGCAATAATATCCTTCCTACGGGCGACACAGTGGCGCAGTGGTTAGCACCGTTGCCTCACAGCTCCAGGGACCTGGGTTCGATTCTGGGTACTGCCTGTGTGGAGTTTGCAAGTTCTCCCTGTGTTTGCGTGGGTTTTAGCCGGGTGCTCCGGTTTCCTCCCACATCCAAAGACTTGCAGGTGATAGGTAAATTGGCCATTGTAAATTGCCCCTAGTGTAGGGAGGTGATAGGGAATATGGGATTGCTGTAGGGTTAGTATAAATGGGTGGTTGTTGGTTGGCACAGACTCGGTGGGCCGAAGGACCAGTTTCAGTGCTGTATCTCTAAAGTAAGGGGACTAAAACTGCGCACAATACTCCAAGTGCGGTCTAACTAAAGTTCTGTACAATTGTAGCAAGCCTTCACTACTCCTGTACTCAAATCCTCTTACGATAAAGGCTAACATGCCATTAACCTTTGTAATTGTTTGCTGCACCTGCATGTTAGCTTTCAGTGACTTATTGGCAAGGACACCCAGGACGCTTTGTACATCTACACTTCCTAATTTATCATTTAGGAAATACTCTGCACATCTATTCCTCCTACCAAAGTGAATTACCTTCTATTTTTCAATATTATATTCCACCTAACATGTTCTTGCCCACTCACTAAGTCTGAACAATTCCCCTTGAAGCGGCTTTGCATCTTCCTCACTGTACACATTCCCACCTAGTTTTGTGTCAGACGCAAACTTGGAAATATTACATTTGGTCCCCACATCCAAATCATTGAAATATATTGTGAACAGCTGAGGCCCAATCTCTGATCCCTGCAGTACCCCACTAGTCATAGCATGCCAACGCGAAAATGATCCGTTTATTCCTACTCACTGTTTCCAATCTGTTAACCAATCCTTAATCCATGCCAGTATATTACCTCCGACACCATATATTTTAATTTTGCGAAGCAAGCTCCTTTGGGGGTTCTACAAACCTTCTGAAAATACAAGTATACTATGTCTGCCAACTCCTCTTAATCAATTCTGTTGTTATCATTCTCAAAATCTCCAACAGGTTCGTCAAACATGATTCCCCATTCATAAATCCATGTTAACTGTGCCCAATCAGATCATTATTATCCAAATGTCCATTTATAACATCATTTAGAATTGATTATAGCAGGTTCCCAACGATTAATGTAAGGCTAACAGCTTTGTAATTCCCTGTTTTCGCTCTCCCTCCCTTCTTAAATAGTGGGGTGACATTTGCATCCTTCCAATCTGCAGGATCCGCTCCGGAATCTCCAACATTTTTGAAGATGATCAGCAATGCATCCACTATCTCCATAGCTATCTCGTCAACACTCTGGGACGTAGAATATCAGGTGCTGGGGACATAGCAACCTTCAGCCCCATTAATTTCTCCAATACAACCTTCTTAGTAATACTAACTTCCTTTAATTCATTGCAGTTCTGAAGAACGGTCACTGACCTGAAACGTTAACTCTGCTTCTCTCTACACAGATGCTGCCAGAACTGCTGAGTGTTTCCAGCATTTCTTGTTTTTATTCACGATTTCCAGTATCCACATTATTTTACTTTTAATTTCCTTCAATTCATCATTCCCCCAATCCCTTGGATCTCTAATTCTGGGAGATTTCTTATATGTGTCTCGGTGAAGACAGACACAAAATAATCATTTAGCTTCTCTGCAATTTCGCTGTTCCCATTATAAATTCTACTGACACTGCCTGTGATGGACTCACATTTGTCTTAGCCAAATGTTTCCTTTTTACGTACCTGTAGAAGCTTTTTACAGTCCGTTTTTATATTTTTCCAGCTAACATTCATATTTTATTCACCCTTTCTTTATCAGTTTCTTCATTCTCCTTTGGTGTATTCTAAAATCCTCCCAATTCTCAGGTTTACTACAATTTATGGCAACTTTATTGTCCTTTAATAGAGTCATAGCGTCAGAGAGAGATACAGATACGGCCCTTCGGCCCACCGAGTCTGTGCCTGCCAACAAACACCCATTTATACTGATCTTACATTAATCCCATATACCTTACCACATTCCCACCATTCTCCTACCACCTACCTATACTAGGGCAATTTGCAATGGCCAATTTACCAAGCAACCTGCAAGTCTTTGGTTGGAGGAGGAAACTGAAGCACTCGGCTGAAACCTACGTGGTTACAGTAGAACTTGCAAACTCCACTTAGGCAGTACCAAGAACTGAACCCGGTTGCTGGAGCTGTGAAGCTGCAGTGCTAACCACAGTTTTAATCTTATACAATCCTTAACTTCCTTTGTTGTCCACAGTTGACTGCCTTTACTTTTGGGGTTTATGTGCCTGCAAGCAATGTATAGGTGCTGTAAACTATATTATATTTATTTAAAGACTATCGATTGCCTATGTACTATCATACCTTTCAATGTAGTTTCCCAATCTACCTCGGGCAATTTGCCCCTCATACCTTCATAACTTCTTTTGTTCAAATTTAACACCCTGGCATAAGAGTGAACCACCTTACTTTCAAGCATAATGTAAAATTCTATCACATTATGGTAATTCATCCCTAAAGGTAACTTTACAATAAAAATATTAATTATCCCTGATTCATTACATAATACTAGATCTACAATAGCCTGTTTTCCAGTCGGTGCCTCAACATACTGCTCTAGAAAACCATCCCTAACACACTCTAGAAACTCGTCATTCATAGCATTTGTTCTCATTAGGTTACCCAGTCTATATGAGGATTGAAGTCACCCATGATGACTGTATTGCCCATGTTATATGATTCTCTCATCTCCATTAATGCCATTCCCCACAAAAACACTACTGTTTGATGGCCTACAAACAGCTTCTACCAGTGTTTACTTCCCCTTGTTGTTTCTTAGCTCCACCCAAATAGATTCCATATTTTGTTCTTCAGAACTGAGATCCTCCCTTACTAATGTACTGATACCATCCCTTATTATCAGAGCAACATTATGTCCTTTCCCTTTTTGCCTGTCCTTCCTAAAGGTCGCATCTGCTTGCGTATTCAGTTCTCAGTCTTGGTCACCCTGTAGCACATTTCCGTTATGACAATTGGATCATACTCATTTACCTCTATTTGGGCCTTTAAATCATCTACCCTGTTCTGAATACTGAGTGCATTCAGGTACAGTGCCCATAACCGTGTCTTATTGACATTCTGCATTCTAGTTGATGCTCACCTTTGTTTCATCTACCTTCGAATGTCACCTTCTACTTTTCTACCTCCTGTTACCAGCTTTACTTCCTTTCAATTTGATCCTTCCTCCCAATTTCAAAAGAAAACTGGATGGGTGCTTGAAGGAAGTGACCTTGCAGGGCTACGGGATTGAGTGGGGGAGTAAAACTGACTGAATTGCTCCACAGAGAACCAGCACGGTCTCGATGGGCCTAATGAAATCCTTCTGTGTGGTAAGTGACTCTGACTCTATCACTGTCTATGACTGAATGTTGGATATGTCTCCCATTCCTGCCGGAAAGGTCCGGATACATAAAATGTCAATGAAACTGTGACGTTAACAACCACTGACAGCTCCGTCCTCACCCTGGTCTGAGGCTCCAGGTTGTGTTTCAGGAGGTGACATAGCTCTGTGACCACCTCTTTATTGAAACAGAGTCATCTAACATACTGCTCCAGGCTAAGATGTTGGTAGGAAATGTGCTCTTGGAAAACCCGGAGTGGGTAGGGCAGAGCCCCCTCCTCCTCCCCCGTTACAGAACTTCCTCTCTCTGCAGCTTCTGCTCCATTTGTTGGTGATGTTACAGAGCCAGAGACACTGTAACTACAGTCCCCATACCTCGTCCAGCGTTGGGGCACAAAATCCTCTGTCCTCCCTGAATTTTTGCAGCAGCTCACAACACAACCTCCAGGAAACCATCCACAGCACCTTCCACTAACTTTACAAGAGCAGAAGTAAGTCAAAAGCCTATAAGTTGCATGCCTGGTCCGTTTAAATAACACTAGAGGGGGTTCCTGCTGCTGCTGCTGAATGTATGTTCAGCCGAGAGTGACTAACACAGGGGTCAGTGAACATGTACAGACCAAGTTTCAAAGACGTACATCAAAGCTGTTGGAATGGTACATTGACATCAAATTCAAAACCATCCTCAAATGAGCAACACATACATGGAACGATTGACCGAGAGCCCTGCCCAGCGTGGGGCATTGTGCAGGCCACAGTAGAAGTGCCCATCTGTGCAAATCACACTAACAGCACATACATGGTGCTATTGACCTAGAGCCCTGCATCAAAGCTGCTGGAATAGCAGTTTGACATGACATTCCACAACTCCTCGTGCTACTGGTGCACACAATGTACACCCGGGCGAGAGTACTGCACAGCATGGGACAGTGTGCAGGCCACACCGGAAATGGCTGGGAGCTCAGCTCATACCCTTTTAAAGATCCAGGTTTCCACAATGTGGGCAACAGTGCTGCTGTAAGAGCTGAAAATCACCATCAAGAAGAGGTAGAGAGGGAAGGAAATTCACTTTAAAAGGGGACATGGAAATAGACTTGATGGAAGATTTTCAAGAATATGGGAATGGACAGGGGAATGGGACTAATTGGAGGGGTGAGGCCATGGAGGGATTCAAACACAAGAATGAGAATATTAAAATTAAGGGTGTTGCCAGACCGGGAGCCAATGTAGATCAGTGAGCACAGTTGTGATGGGTGATCGGGATTTGGTGTGAGTTAGAACACAGGCAGCAGAGTTCTGGATGGGCTGTGGTTTATAGAAGTTTATAACTGGGAGGGTGACCTGGATACAATTTGGAAAAATCAAGTGAATAAAGGCACAGATGAGGGTTTATGCAGCAGATGGGCTGAGGCAGAGGTTGTGATCGGTGATAGTACAGAGGTGGTAATAGGCAGGGTTGGTGATGTAGGGAATATGGAGATGAATTCAGCTCAGGTATAAATAGAACACAGATGTTGTAAACAGCCTCGGATATTGGGCAGGGTGGGGTAGGTGATTCACAGATAGGAGATGGAGTTTGTGATGAAGACCAATGGCACTGGCTTCAGTCTTCCCAATATTTACATTACAGAAGAGTATTTCAGTGAAACAGGGTTGACAGATCACCTAGCGGGAAATAGAGACGTATCAGGAGCAAAGACAAGACCGAAGATGAAAGATGAATTTACAAGAACTGCAATACAATTAGCAATGGGTTGACAGCTAATAGCTGGAGGTAGAGATTCACCAGCAACAGTAGCAGCAGCAAGAAGGGCAGAGTAAATTACAGGAGCAGTAATGCAATTAAACATGGTTTATAGAATTAATAGCTGTATTGAGAGACTTACCAGGGACGCCAACAATAGCCAGGATGGGATAGTAAATATATTGAATTATCTCAAGTGCATACAAGATCCGATCGTTTAATGAGTACCAATCCCAATATGTAGAAAGATAGTAAAGATCCGAGGATAAACTCCTGTCCATTGTTGTAACATTCTGATCTATTGTTCTCAGATTCTGACCCATTGTTGTAACGTTCCAATCTATTGTTCTCAGATTCTGACCCATTATTGCAACATTCCAATCTACTGTTCTCAGATTCTGATCTATCCCTTCCCTCTCTCTGGAGCCACTGATCCCTGTCAGTGCCGAGCGTGATGTTCCCTTTGACGCTATGTGATAACACATTGAAAGAATCCCTTATTAATAGAAAAGGAAAACCCTCCAGTGACACAATTAGGGCCCATGGAGACTGACATTAATTACAGTTACTGAACAAATAGGTTTAGTTAACCCTTTTCATTTCAACACCTTTTGTACCACAATCAACGATAACATTTGCCCAGTCTGAATGGGATGTATGAGGATTGCTGAGGGAGGGAAAAATGAGAATAGCGGATGCACAGGCCAGAATCTTGGATATGTGTGTCGTGGCAGAGGACTGGAGGGTTGTCAATGTTGCACCCTGACTAAAAAAGGAGAGGTGGAGTAAACTCTATATTTACTGTCACTGATGGGGAAATTTCTAGAGTTCACATCCCAGGACAAACGTATTTGATGCTGGAGAAAAGAAAAAAAAGCATGGACAACAAATGGCCAGCAGGAAGTATATGGTAAGACAAGTCATGTCTAGTAAATGTCAACAACAACAACTTATATTTATATAGTGCCTTTAATGTAATAAAACATCTCAAGATGCTTCACAGGAGCATTATGAAGCAACGTATGACACGGAGACACAACAGGAGATATGAGGTCAGATGACCAACAGCTTGGTCAAAGAGGAAGTTTTTATGTAGTATCTTAAGGGAGGAATGTGATGTAGCGTGTCAGTGAAAGTGGGATACTGGCAATCTCACCGAACTAGTAATCCAGAGGCGCAGGCTCATTCCCGGGGGACATGGGTTCAAATCCCACCATAGCAGATGGTGGAATTTAAAATTCAATTATGTAATGCATTCAATTGATGAATAAAAATCTGGAATTGAAATCTGGACTGAATAATGTTGCCATGAAGCCATCATCGATTTTTATAACAATCTATCTGGTTCACAAATGTCCTTGAGGGAAGGAGATCTACCATCCTTATCTGTTCTGGTCTCCATTTAACTCAATGTGGTTCACTTTTAACTGTCCTCTGAAATAGTCTAGCAAGCCACTCAGTGTCAAGAATAATTATGGATGGACAATAAAGATGTAGGAATGGTATTCCAGAGATTTTCATAAGGGTCGTTAACTAGTCTAGGACATAACTCTGGACACAGGTCTTTGTGTCTACATTCCTGGCAATGATAATGTGAAGCCTCATGTCCACATATATAAACAAATGTTGTTTATAAACTGTCTCGGACATAACTCTGGACACAGGTCTTTGTGTCTACATTCCTGGCAATGATAATGTGAAGCCTCATGTCCACATATATAAACAAATGTTGTTTATAAACTGTCCAGGACATAACTCTGGACACAGGTCTTTGTGTCTACATTCCTGACAATGATAATGTGAAGCCTCATGTCCACATATATAAACAAATGTTGTTTATAAACTGTCTCGGACATAACTCTGGACACAGGTCTTTGTGTCTACATTCCTGGCAATGATAATGTGAAGCCTCATGTCCACATATATAAACAAATGTTGTTTATAAACTGTCTCGGACATAACTCTGGACACAGGTATTTGTGTCTACATTCCTGGCAATGATAATGTGAAGCCTCATGTCCACATATATAAACAAATGTTGTTTATAAACTGTCTCGGACATAACTCTGGACACAGGTATTTGTGTCTACATTCCTGGCAATGATAATGTGAAGCCTCATGTCCACATATATAAACAAATGTTGTTTATAAACTGTCTCGGACATAACTCTGGACACTGGTCTTTGTGTCTACATTCCTGGCAATGATAATGTGAAGCCTCATGTCCACATATATAAACAAATGTTGTTTATAAACTGTCCAGGACATAACTCTGGACACAGGTCTTTGTGTCTACATTCCTGACAATGATAATGTGAAGCCTCATGTCCACATATATAAACAAATGTTGTTTATAAGCTGTCCAGGACATAACTCTGGACACAGGTCTTTGTGTCTACATTCCTGACAATGATAATGTGAAGCCTCATGTCCACATATATAAACAAATGTTGTTTATAAACTATCTCGGACATAACTCTGGAGACAGGTCTTTGTGTCTACATTCCAGGCAATGATAATGTGAAGCCTCATGTCCACATATATAAACAAATGTTGTTTATAAACGGTTTCGGACATAACTCTGGACAGAGGTCTTTGTGTCTACATTCCTGACAATGATAATGTGAAGCCTCATGTCCACATATATAAACAAATGTTGTTTATAAACTGTCTCGGACAATACTCTGGACACAGGTCTTTGTGCCTACATTCCTGGCAATGATAATGTGAAGCCTCATGTCCACATATATAAACAAATGTTGTTTATAAACTGTCTAGGACATAACTCTGGACACAGGTATTTGTGTCTACATTCCTGACAATGATAATGTGAAGCCTCATGTCCACATATATAAACAAATGTTGTTTATAAACTGTCTCGGACATAACTCTGGACACAGGTCTTTGTGTCTACATTCCTGACAATGATAATGTGAAGCCTCATGTCCACATATATAAACAAATGTTGTTTATAAACTGTCTCGGACATAACTCTGGACACAGGTCTTTGTGTCTACATTCCTGGCAATGATAATGTGAAGCCTCATGTCCACATATATAAACAAATGTTGTTTATCAACTGTCTAGGACATAACTCTGGACACAGGTCTTTGTGTCTACATTCCTGGCAATGATAATGTGAAGCCTCATGTCCACATATATAAACAAATGTTGTTTATAAACTGTCTAGGACATAACTCTGGACACAGGTCTTTGTGTCTACATTCCTGACAATGATAATGTGAAGCCTCATGTCCACATATATAAACAAATGTTGTTTATAAACTGTCTAGGACATAACTCTGGACACAGGTATTTGTGTCTACATTCCTGGCAATGATAATGTGATGCCTCATGTCCACATATATAAACAAATGTTGTTTATAAACTGTCTCGGACATAACTCTGGACACAGGTATTTGTGCCTACATTCCTGACAATGATAATGTGAAGCCTCATGTCCACATATATAAACAAATGTTGTTTATAAACTGTCTAGGACATAACTCTGGACACAGGTCTTTGTGTCTACATTCCTGGCAATGATAATGTGAAGCCTCATGTCCACATATATAAACAAATGTTGTTTATAAACTGTCTCGGACATAACTCTGGACACAGGTCTTTGTGTCTACATTCCTGACAATGATAATGTGAAGCCTCATGTCCACATATATAAACAAATGTTGTTTATAAACTGTCTAGGACATAACTCTGGACACAGGTCTTTGTGTCTACATTCCTGGCAATGATAATGTGAAGCCTCATGTCCACATATATAAACAAATGTTGTTTATAAACTGTCTCGGACATAACTCTGGACACAGGTCTTTGTGTCCACATTCCTGACAATGATAATGTGAAGCCTCATGTCCACATATATAAACAAATGTTGTTTATAAACTGTCTCGGACATATCTCTGGAGACAGGTCTTTGTGTCTACATTCCTGGCAATGATAATGTGAAGCCTCATGTCCACATATATAAACAAATGTTGTTTATAAATTGTCTCGGACATAACTCTGGACAGAGGTCTTTGTGTCTACATTCCTGACAATGATAATGTGAAGCCTCATGTCCACATATATAAACAAATGTTGTTTATAAACTGTCTCGGACATAACTCTGGACACAGGTCTTTGTGTCTACATTCCTGACAATGATAATGTGAAGCCTCATGTCCACATATATAAACAAATGTTGTTTATAAACTGTCCAGGACATAACTCTGGACACAGGTCTTTGTGTCTACATTCCTGACAATGATAATGTGAAGCCTCATGTCCACATATATAAACAAATGTTGTTTATAAACTGTCTCGGACATAACTCTGGACACAGGTCTTTGTGTCTACATTCCTGGCAATGATAATGTGAAGCCTCATGTCCACATATATAAACAAATGTTGTTTATAAACTGTCTCGGACATAACTCTGGACACAGGTCTTTGTGTCTACATTCCTGACAATGATAATGTGAAGCCTCATGTCCACATATATAAACAAATGTTGTTTATAAACTGTCTAGGACATAACTCTGGACACAGGTCTTTGTGTCTACATTCCTGGCAATGATAATGTGAAGCCTCATGTCCACATATATAAACAAATGTTGTTTATAAACTGTCTAGGACATAACTCTGGACACAGGTCTTTGTGTCTACATTCCTGACAATGATAATGTGAAGCCTCATGTCCACATATATAAACAAATGTTGTTTATAAACTGTCTAGGACATAACTCTGGACACAGGTCTTTGTGTCTACATTCCTGACAATGATAATGTGAAGCCTCATGTCCACATATATAAACAAATGTTGTTTATAAACTGTCTAGGACATAACTCTGGACACAGGTCTTTGTGTCTACATTCCTGACAATGATAATGTGAAGCCTCATGTCCACATATATAAACAAATGTTGTTTATAAACTGTCTCGGACATAACTCTGGACACAGGTCTTTGTGTCTACATTCCTGACAATGATAATGTGAAGCCTCATGTCCACATATATAAACAAATGTTGTTTATAAACTGTCTCGGACATAACTCTGGACACAGGTCTTTGTGTCTACATTCCTGACAATGATAATGTGAAGCCTCATGTCCACATATATAAACAAATGTTGTTTATAAACTGTCTCGGACATAACTCTGGACACAGGTCTTTGTGTCTACATTCCTGACAATGATAATGTGAAGCCTCATGCCCACATATATAAACAAATGTTGTTTATAAACTGTCTCGGACATAACTCTGGACACATGTCTTTGTGTCTACATTCCTGACAATGATATTGTGAAGCGTCATGTCCACATATATAAACAAATGTTGTTTATAAACTGTCTAGGACATAACTCTGGACACAGGTCTTTGTGTCTACATTCCTGACAATGATAATGTGAAGCCTCATGTCCACATATATAAACAAATGTTGTTTATAAACTGTCTAGGACATAACTCTGGACACAGGTATTTGTGTCTACATTCCTGGCAATGATAATGTGAAGCCTCATGTCCACATATATAAACAAATGTTGTTTATAAACTGTCTAGGACATAACTCTGGACACAGGTCTTTGTGTCTACATTCCTGACAATGATAATGTGAAGCCTCATGTCCACATATATAAACAAATGTTGTTTATAAACTGTCTAGGACATAACTCTGGACACAGGTCTTTGTGTCTACATTCCTGGCAATGATAATGTGAAGCCTCATGTCCAAATATATAAACAAATGTTGTTTATAAACTGTCCAGGACATAACTCTGGACACATGTCTTTGTGTCTACATTCCTGGCAATGATAATGTGAAGCCTCATGTCCACATATATAAACACATGTTGTTTATAAACTGTCTAGGCCATAACTCTGGACACAGGTCTTTGTGTCTACATTCCTGGCAATGATAATGTGAAGCCTCATGTCCACATATATAAACAAATGTTGTTTATAAACTGTCCAGGACATAACTCTGGACACAGGTCTTTGTGTCTACATTCCTGGCAATGATAATGTGAAGCCTCATGTCCACATATATAAAAAAATGTTGTTTATAAACTGTCTCGGACATAACTCTGGACACAGGTCTTTGTGTCTACATTCCTGGCAATGATAATGTGAAGCCTCATGTCCACATATATAAACAAATGTTGTTTATAAACTGTCCAGGACATAACTCTGGACACAGGTCTTTGTGTCTACATTCCTGACAATGATAATGTGAAGCCTCATGTCCACATATATAAACAAATGTTGTTTATAAACTGTCTCGGACATAACTCTGGACACAGGTATTTGTGTCTACATTCCTGGCAATGATAATGTGAAGCCTCATGTCCACATATATAAACAAATGTTGTTTATAAACTGTCCAGGACATAACTCTGGACACAGGTCTTTGTGTCTCCATTCCTGACAATGATAATGTGAAGCCTCATGTCCACATATATAAACAAATGTTGTTTATAAACTGTCTCGGACATAACTCTGGACACAGGTATTTGTGTCTACATTCCTGGCAATGATAATGTGAAGCCTCATGTCCACATGTATAAACAAATGTTGTTTATAAACTGTCTCGGACATAACCCTGGACACAGGTCTTTGTGTCTACATTCCTGACAATGATAATGTGAAGCCTCATGTCCACATATATAAACAAATGTTGTTTATAAACTGTCTATGACATAACTCTGGACACAGGTCTTTGTGTCTACATTCCTGGCAATGATATTGTGAAGCCTCATGTCCACATATATAAACAAATGTTTTTTATAAACTGTCTCGGACATAACTCTGGACAGAGGTCTTTGTGTCTACATTCCTGACAATGATAATGTGAAGCCTCATGTCCACATATATAAACAAAGGTTGTTTATAAACTGTCTAGGACATAACTCTGGACACAGGTATTTGTGTCTACATTCCTGGAAATGATAATGTGAAGCCTCATGTCCACATATATAAACAAATGTTGTTTATAAACTGTCTCGGACATAACTCTGGACACAGGTCTTTGTGTCTACATTCCTGACAATGATAATGTGAAGCCTCATGTCCACATATATAAACAAATGTTGTTTATAAACTGTCTCGGACATAACTCTGGACACAGGTATTTGTGTCTACATTCCTGGCAATGATAATGTGAAGCCTCATGTCCACATATATAAACAAATGTTGTTTATAAACTGTCTCGGACATAACTCTGGACACAGGTATTTGTGTCTACATTCCTGGCAATGATAATGTGAAGCCTCATGTCCACATATATAAACAAATGTTGTTTATAAACTGTCTCGGACATAACTCTGGACACTGGTCTTTGTGTCTACATTCCTGGCAATGATAATGTGAAGCCTCATGTCCACATATATAAACAAATGTTGTTTATAAACTGTCCAGGACATAACTCTGGACACAGGTCTTTGTGTCTACATTCCTGACAATGATAATGTGAAGCCTCATGTCCACATATATAAACAAATGTTGTTTATAAGCTGTCCAGGACATAACTCTGGACACAGGTCTTTGTGTCTACATTCCTGACAATGATAATGTGAAGCCTCATGTCCACATATATAAACAAATGTTGTTTATAAACTGTCTCGGACATAACTCTGGAGACAGGTCTTTGTGTCTACATTCCAGGCAATGATAATGTGAAGCCTCATGTCCACATATATAAACAAATGTTGTTTATAAACGGTTTCGGACATAACTCTGGACAGAGGTCTTTGTGTCTACATTCCTGACAATGATAATGTGAAGCCTCATGTCCACATATATAAACAAATGTTGTTTATAAACTGTCTCGGACAATACTCTGGACACAGGTCTTTGTGCCTACATTCCTGGCAATGATAATGTGAAGCCTCATGTCCACATATATAAACAAATGTTGTTTATAAACTGTCTAGGACATAACTCTGGACACAGGTATTTGTGTCTACATTCCTGACGATGATAATGTGAAGCCTCATGTCCACATATATAAACAAATGTTGTTTATAAACTGTCTCGGACATAACTCTGGACACAGGTCTTTGTGTCTACATTCCTGACAATGATAATGTGAAGCCTCATGTCCACATATATAAACAAATGTTGTTTATAAACTGTCTCGGACATAACTCTGGACACAGGTCTTTGTGTCTACATTCCTGGCAATGATAATGTGAAGCCTCATGTCCACATATATAAACAAATGTTGTTTATCAACTGTCTAGGACATAACTCTGGACACAGGTCTTTGTGTCTACATTCCTGGCAATGATAATGTGAAGCCTCATGTCCACATATATAAACAAATGTTGTTTATAAACTGTCTAGGACATAACTCTGGACACAGGTCTTTGTGTCTACATTCCTGACAATGATAATGTGAAGCCTCATGTCCACATATATAAACAAATGTTGTTTATAAACTGTCTAGGACATAACTCTGGACACAGGTATTTGTGTCTACATTCCTGGCAATGATAATGTGATGCCTCATGTCCACATATATAAACAAATGTTGTTTATAAACTGTCTCGGACATAACTCTGGACACAGGTATTTGTGCCTACATTCCTGACAATGATAATGTGAAGCCTCATGTCCACATATATAAACAAATGTTGTTTATAAACTGTCTAGGACATAACTCTGGACACAGGTCTTTGTGTCTACATTCCTGGCAATGATAATGTGAAGCCTCATGTCCACATATATAAACAAATGTTGTTTATAAACTGTCTCGGACATAACTCTGGACACAGGTCTTTGTGTCTACATTTCTGACAATGATAATGTGAAGCCTCATGTCCACATATATAAACAAATGTTGTTTATAAACTGTCTAGGACATAACTCTGGACACAGGTCTTTGTGTCTACATTCCTGGCAATGATAATGTGAAGCCTCATGTCCACATATATAAACAAATGTTGTTTATAAGCTGTCTCGGACATAACTCTGGACACAGGTCTTTGTGTCCACATTCCTGACAATGATAATGTGAAGCCTCATGTCCACATATATAAACAAATGTTGTTTATAAACTGTCTCGGACATATCTCTGGAGACAGGTCTTTGTGTCTACATTCCTGGCAATGATAATGTGAAGCCTCATGTCCACATATATAAACAAATGTTGTTTATAAATTGTCTCGGACATAACTCTGGACAGAGGTCTTTGTGTCTACATTCCTGACAATGATAATGTGAAGCCTCATGTCCACATATATAAACAAATGTTGTTTATAAACTGTCTCGGACATAACTCTGGACACAGGTCTTTGTGTCTACATTCCTGACAATGATAATGTGAAGCCTCATGTCCACATATATAAACAAATGTTGTTTATAAACTGTCCAGGACATAACTCTGGACACAGGTCTTTGTGTCTACATTCCTGACAATGATAATGTGAAGCCTCATGTCACCATATATAAACAAATGTTGTTTATAAACTGTCTCGGACATAACTCTGGACACAGGTCTTTGTGTCTACATTCCTGACAATGATAATGTGAAGCCTCATGTCCACATATATAAACAAATGTTGTTTATAAACTGTCTCGGACATAACTCTGGACACAGGTCTTTGTGTCTACATTCCTGGCAATGATAATGTGAAGCCTCATGTCCACATATATAAACAAATGCTGTTTATAAACTGTCTAGGACATAACTCTGGACACAGGTCTTTGTGTCTACATTCCTGACAATGATAATGTCAAGCCTCATGTCCACATATATAAACAAATGTTGTTTATAAACTGTCTCGGACATAACTCTGGACACAGGTATTTGTGTCTACATTCCTGACAATGATAATGTGAAGCCTCATGTCCACATATATAAACAAATGTTGTTTATAAACTGTCTAGGACATAACTCTGGACACAGGTCTTTGTGTCTACATTCCTGGCAATGATAATGTGAAGCCTCATGTCCACATATATAAACAAATGTTGTTTATAAACTGTCTCGGACATAACTCTGGACACAGGTCTTTGTGTCTACATTCCTGACAATGATAATGTGAAGCCTCATGTCCACATATATAAACAAATGTTGTTTATAAACTGTCCAGGACATAACTCTGGACACAGGTCTTTGTGTCTACATTCCTGACAATGATAATGTGAAGCCTCATGTCACCATATATAAACAAATGTTGTTTATAAACTGTCTCGGACATAACTCTGGACACAGGTCTTTGTGTCTACATTCCTGACAATGATAATGTGAAGCCTCATGTCCACATATATAAACAAATGTTGTTTATAAACTGTCTCGGACATAACTCTGGACACAGGTCTTTGTGTCTACATTCCTGGCAATGATAATGTGAAGCCTCATGTCCACATATATAAACAAATGCTGTTTATAAACTGTCTAGGACATAACTCTGGACACAGGTCTTTGTGTCTACATTCCTGACAATGATAATGTCAAGCCTCATGTCCACATATATAAACAAATGTTGTTTATAAACTGTCTCGGACATAACTCTGGACACAGGTATTTGTGTCTACATTCCTGACAATGATAATGTGAAGCCTCATGTCCACATATATAAACAAATGTTGTTTATAAACTGTCTAGGACATAACTCTGGACACAGGTCTTTGTGTCTACATTCCTGGCAATGATAATGTGAAGCCTCATGTCCACATATATAAACAAATGTTGTTTATAAACTGTCTAGGACATAACTCTGGACACAGGTCTTTGTGTCTACATTCCTGACAATGATAATGTGAAGCCTCATGTCCACATATATAAACAAATGTTGTTTATAAACTGTCTCGGACATAACTCTGGACACAGGTCTTTGTGTCTACATTCCTGGCAATGATAATGTGAAGCCTCATGTCCACATATATAAACAAATGTTGTTTATAAACTGTCTCGGACAATACTCTGGACACAGGTCTTTGTGCCTACATTCCTGGCAATGATAATGTGAAGCCTCATGTCCACATATATAAACAAATGTTGTTTATAAACTGTCTAGGACATAACTCTGGACACAGGTATTTGTGTCTACATTCCTGACGATGATAATGTGAAGCCTCATGTCCACATATATAAACAAATGTTGTTTATAAACTGTCTCGGACATAACTCTGGACACAGGTCTTTGTGTCTACATTCCTGACAATGATAATGTGAAGCCTCATGTCCACATATATAAACAAATGTTGTTTATAAACTGTCTCGGACATAACTCTGGACACAGGTCTTTGTGTCTACATTCCTGGCAATGATAATGTGAAGCCTCATGTCCACATATATAAACAAATGTTGTTTATCAACTGTCTAGGACATAACTCTGGACACAGGTCTTTGTGTCTACATTCCTGGCAATGATAATGTGAAGCCTCAGGTCCACATATATAAACAAATGTTGTTTATAAACTGTCTAGGACATAACTCTGGACACAGGTCTTTGTGTCTACATTCCTGACAATGATAATGTGAAGCCTCATGTCCACATATATAAACAAATGTTGTTTATAAACTGTCTAGGACATAACTCTGGACACAGGTATTTGTGTCTACATTCCTGGCAATGATAATGTGATGCCTCATGTCCACATATATAAACAAATGTTGTTTATAAACTGTCTCGGACATAACTCTGGACACAGGTATTTGTGCCTACATTCCTGACAATGATAATGTGAAGCCTCATGTCCACATATATAAACAAATGTTGTTTATAAACTGTCTAGGACATAACTCTGGACACAGGTCTTTGTGTCTACATTCCTGGCAATGATAATGTGAAGCCTCATGTCCACATATATAAACAAATGTTGTTTATAAACTGTCTCGGACATAACTCTGGACACAGGTCTTTGTGTCTACATTTCTGACAATGATAATGTGAAGCCTCATGTCCACATATATAAACAAATGTTGTTTATAAACTGTCTAGGACATAACTCTGGACACAGGTCTTTGTGTCTACATTCCTGGCAATGATAATGTGAAGCCTCATGTCCACATATATAAACAAATGTTGTTTATAAGCTGTCTCGGACATAACTCTGGACACAGGTCTTTGTGTCCACATTCCTGACAATGATAATGTGAAGCCTCATGTCCACATATATAAACAAATGTTGTTTATAAACTGTCTCGGACATATCTCTGGAGACAGGTCTTTGTGTCTACATTCCTGGCAATGATAATGTGAAGCCTCATGTCCACATATATAAACAAATGTTGTTTATAAATTGTCTCGGACATAACTCTGGACAGAGGTCTTTGTGTCTACATTCCTGACAATGATAATGTGAAGCCTCATGTCCACATATATAAACAAATGTTGTTTATAAACTGTCTCGGACATAACTCTGGACACAGGTCTTTGTGTCTACATTCCTGACAATGATAATGTGAAGCCTCATGTCCACATATATAAACAAATGTTGTTTATAAACTGTCCAGGACATAACTCTGGACACAGGTCTTTGTGTCTACATTCCTGACAATGATAATGTGAAGCCTCATGTCACCATATATAAACAAATGTTGTTTATAAACTGTCTCGGACATAACTCTGGACACAGGTCTTTGTGTCTACATTCCTGACAATGATAATGTGAAGCCTCATGTCCACATATATAAACAAATGTTGTTTATAAACTGTCTCGGACATAACTCTGGACACAGGTCTTTGTGTCTACATTCCTGGCAATGATAATGTGAAGCCTCATGTCCACATATATAAACAAATGCTGTTTATAAACTGTCTAGGACATAACTCTGGACACAGGTCTTTGTGTCTACATTCCTGACAATGATAATGTCAAGCCTCATGTCCACATATATAAACAAATGTTGTTTATAAACTGTCTCGGACATAACTCTGGACACAGGTATTTGTGTCTACATTCCTGACAATGATAATGTGAAGCCTCATGTCCACATATATAAACAAATGTTGTTTATAAACTGTCTAGGACATAACTCTGGACACAGGTCTTTGTGTCTACATTCCTGGCAATGATAATGTGAAGCCTCATGTCCACATATATAAACAAATGTTGTTTATAAACTGTCTAGGACATAACTCTGGACACAGGTCTTTGTGTCTACATTCCTGACAATGATAATGTGAAGCCTCATGTCCACATATATAAACAAATGTTGTTTATAAACTGTCTAGGACATAACTCTGGACACAGGTCTTTGTGTCTACATTCCTGACAATGATAATGTGAAGCCTCATGTCCACATATATAAACAAATGTTGTTTATAAACTGTCTAGGACATAACTCTGGACACAGGTCTTTGTGTCTACATTCCTGACAATGATAATGTGAAGCCTCATGTCCACATATATAAACAAATGTTGTTTATAAACTGTCTCGGACATAACTCTGGACACAGGTCTTTGTGTCTACATTCCTGACAATGATAATGTGAAGCCTCATGTCCACATATATAAACAAATGTTGTTTATAAACTGTCTCGGACATAACTCTGGACACAGGTCTTTGTGTCTACATTCCTGACAATGATAATGTGAAGCCTCATGTCCACATATATAAACAAATGTTGTTTATAAACTGTCTCGGACATAACTCTGGACACAGGTCTTTGTGTCTACATTCCTGACAATGATAATGTGAAGCCTCATGCCCACATATATAAACAAATGTTGTTTATAAACTGTCTCGGACATAACTCTGGACACATGTCTTTGTGTCTACATTCCTGACAATGATATTGTGAAGCGTCATGTCCACATATATAAACAAATGTTGTTTATAAACTGTCTAGGACATAACTCTGGACACAGGTCTTTGTGTCTACATTCCTGACAATGATAATGTGAAGCCTCATGTCCACATATATAAACAAATGTTGTTTATAAACTGTCTAGGACATAACTCTGGACACAGGTATTTGTGTCTACATTCCTGGCAATGATAATGTGAAGCCTCATGTCCACATATATAAACAAATGTTGTTTATAAACTGTCTAGGACATAACTCTGGACACAGGTCTTTGTGTCTACATTCCTGACAATGATAATGTGAAGCCTCATGTCCACATATATAAACAAATGTTGTTTATAAACTGTCTAGGACATAACTCTGGACACAGGTCTTTGTGTCTACATTCCTGGCAATGATAATGTGAAGCCTCATGTCCAAATATATAAACAAATGTTGTTTATAAACTGTCCAGGACATAACTCTGGACACATGTCTTTGTGTCTACATTCCTGGCAATGATAATGTGAAGCCTCATGTCCACATATATAAACACATGTTGTTTATAAACTGTCTAGGCCATAACTCTGGACACAGGTCTTTGTGTCTACATTCCTGGCAATGATAATGTGAAGCCTCATGTCCACATATATAAACAAATGTTGTTTATAAACTGTCCAGGACATAACTCTGGACACAGGTCTTTGTGTCTACATTCCTGGCAATGATAATGTGAAGCCTCATGTCCACATATATAAAAAAATGTTGTTTATAAACTGTCTCGGACATAACTCTGGACACAGGTCTTTGTGTCTACATTCCTGGCAATGATAATGTGAAGCCTCATGTCCACATATATAAACAAATGTTGTTTATAAACTGTCCAGGACATAACTCTGGACACAGGTCTTTGTGTCTACATTCCTGACAATGATAATGTGAAGCCTCATGTCCACATATATAAACAAATGTTGTTTATAAACTGTCTCGGACATAACTCTGGACACAGGTATTTGTGTCTACATTCCTGGCAATGATAATGTGAAGCCTCATGTCCACATATATAAACAAATGTTGTTTATAAACTGTCCAGGACATAACTCTGGACACAGGTCTTTGTGTCTCCATTCCTGACAATGATAATGTGAAGCCTCATGTCCACATATATAAACAAATGTTGTTTATAAACTGTCTCGGACATAACTCTGGACACAGGTATTTGTGTCTACATTCCTGGCAATGATAATGTGAAGCCTCATGTCCACATGTATAAACAAATGTTGTTTATAAACTGTCTCGGACATAACCCTGGACACAGGTCTTTGTGTCTACATTCCTGACAATGATAATGTGAAGCCTCATGTCCACATATATAAACAAATGTTGTTTATAAACTGTCCAGGACATAACTCTGGACACAGGTCTTTGTGTCTACATTCCTGGCAATGATAATGTGAAGCCTCATGTCCACATATATAAACAAATGTTGTTTATAAACTGTCCAGGACATAACTCAGGACACAGGTCTTTGTGTCTACATTCCTGGCAATGATAATGTGAAGCCTCATGTCCACATATATAAACAAATGTTGTTTATAAACTGTCCAGGACATAACTCTGGACACAGGTCTTTGTGTCTACATTCCTGGCAATGATAATGTGAAGCCTCATGTCCACATATATAAACAAATGTTGTTTATAAACTGTCTCGGACATAACTCTGGACACAGGTCTTTGTGTCTACATTCCTGGCAATGATAATGTGAAGCCTCATGTCCACATATATAAACAAATGTTGTTTATAAACTGTCTCGGACATAACTCTGGACACAGGTATTTGTGTCTACATTCCTGACAATGATAATGTGAAGCCTCATGTCCACATATATAAACAAATGTTGTTTATAAACTGTCTAGGACATAACTCTGGACACAGGTCTTTGTGTCTACATTCCTGGCAATGATAATGTGAAGCCTCATGTCCACATATATAAACAAATGTTGTTTATAAACTGTCTAGGACATAACTCTGGACACAGGTCTTTGTGTCTACATTCCTGGCAATGATAATGTGAAGCCTCATGTCCAAATATATAAACAAATGTTGTTTATAAACTGTCCAGGACATAACTCTGGACACATGTCTTTGTGTCTACATTCCTGGCAATGATAATGTGAAGCCTCATGTCCACATATATAAACACATGTTGTTTATAAACTGTCTAGGCCATAACTCTGGACACAGGTCTTTGTGTCTACATTCCTGGCAATGATAATGTGAAGCCTCATGTCCACATATATAAACAAATGTTGTTTATAAACTGTCCAGGACATAACTCTGGACACAGGTCTTTGTGTCTACATTCCTGGCAATGATAATGTGAAGCCTCATGTCCACATATATAAAAAAATGTTGTTTATAAACTGTCTCGGACATAACTCTGGACACAGGTCTTTGTGTCTACATTCCTGGCAATGATAATGTGAAGCCTCATGTCCACATATATAAACAAATGTTGTTTATAAACTGTCCAGGACATAACTCTGGACACAGGTCTTTGTGTCTACATTCCTGACAATGATAATGTGAAGCCTCATGTCCACATATATAAACAAATGTTGTTTATAAACTGTCTCGGACATAACTCTGGACACAGGTATTTGTGTCTACATTCCTGGCAATGATAATGTGAAGCCTCATGTCCACATATATAAACAAATGTTGTTTATAAACTGTCCAGGACATAACTCTGGACACAGGTCTTTGTGTCTCCATTCCTGACAATGATAATGTGAAGCCTCATGTCCACATATATAAACAAATGTTGTTTATAAACTGTCTCGGACATAACTCTGGACACAGGTATTTGTGTCTACATTCCTGGCAATGATAATGTGAAGCCTCATGTCCACATGTATAAACAAATGTTGTTTATAAACTGTCTCGGACATAACCCTGGACACAGGTCTTTGTGTCTACATTCCTGACAATGATAATGTGAAGCCTCATGTCCACATATATAAACAAATGTTGTTTATAAACTGTCCAGGACATAACTCTGGACACAGGTCTTTGTGTCTACATTCCTGGCAATGATAATGTGAAGCCTCATGTCCACATATATAAACAAATGTTGTTTATAAACTGTCCAGGACATAACTCAGGACACAGGTCTTTGTGTCTACATTCCTGGCAATGATAATGTGAAGCCTCATGTCCACATATATAAACAAATGTTGTTTATAAACTGTCCAGGACATAACTCTGGACACAGGTCTTTGTGTCTACATTCCTGGCAATGATAATGTGAAGCCTCATGTCCACATATATAAACAAATGTTGTTTATAAACTGTCTCGGACATAACTCTGGACACAGGTCTTTGTGTCTACATTCCTGGCAATGATAATGTGAAGCCTCATGTCCACATATATAAACAAATGTTGTTTATAAACTGTCTCGGACATAACTCTGGACACAGGTATTTGTGTCTACATTCCTGACAATGATAATGTGAAGCCTCATGTCCACATATATAAACAAATGTTGTTTATAAACTGTCTAGGACATAACTCTGGACACAGGTCTTTGTGTCTACATTCCTGGCAATGATAATGTGAAGCCTCATGTCCACATATATAAAAAAATGTTGTTTATAAACTGTCTCGGACATAACTCTGGACACAGGTCTTTGTGTCTACATTCCTGGCAATGATAATGTGAAGCCTCATGTCCACATTTTTAAACAAATGTTGTTTATAAACTGTCTAGGACATAACTCTGGACAGAGGTCTTTGTGTCTACATTCCTGACAATGATAATGTGAAGCCTCATGTCCACATATATAAACAAATGTTGTTTATAAACTGTCATCTTTTTGATTGGTTACTCTATGGTTCAAACATGAGAATTACAAGAAAGAATGAGACAGCACTCAAAGTTCAAATTAAACACCAATGACTCTATTAGATTCAATAGGAATACTACTAGTTTACAATTATACAAAATACCCATTCACAATGTACCGGTGAACAATACACCTATTAGTCACAAACATGTTGCAAAGAGTCATGCATACATGATAACCCAGCGAGCATTTCCCTCCCTGCTAATCGTTCTGTCGCTGACCAATCTCCTCGACCTTATCACAGAATCACTATTTCCAATGATTTTTACACCTTTCATATCAAGGTGGGCTGAATGTTCCACTGACAAGATCACACTGTCCTATCAAAATCCACCGTAGGCTACAATTGTCCAATGAGATGTCTAATTCTTTGTTCAGACTATGATATGAGAGACTGCCTTGCTGGTGAGCATGTGTTTACATTTCCTTCAGTATTTTCATGACCCCTTGTGGATGTTACAGATGCATCAGGATTGTTATCAGAACAAAAAATAGCAGATTTCATTCCTGGTCACAGACACATTTTAAATCACAGGACAATTAAACAACCCAATCCCTTACATTCCTGTCGTCTTACAAACTGTTACTTCGAGAATTTCTAGTTTATTTGCATTTCAAAACAAGACATTGTAAAGGAATTCATAGAGTTAAGGCAGCTGGAATCTGGAGGCCCCTCCCCTCCCCCCCCCCATTCCCCACTGAACGACAATGACAATGACTTAAACCAGGCTCAAAGTACCATCATGGAAGGGTAGTTAGTTAATGACTGACCAATCAAATGAACAGAAATGGCCTTTTACCTAATATGGAACAGAACCAAGCTGGGAAATGTGTATAAATTAAGAGCTTGTAAGACCCCAAAAGGGCACATCATCATCAAGAAGAAGACAGAAGATAGACTCCAACGAAGAGACAAGGTTCCACAGATAACCGGAGGTTGAGGACCGGGTGTTCCATTGTGAACACAACTGCTGACCACTTCCCTTTGCTCAGTATCACCATGTTCTGCTTATTGTGCAGAATTTCATTCAGTCTGTGAAGCTTGTGAAAACAGCCTTGTATCCATGTAGTTTGATAACTAGTCTGAGCTGCAAGTCCCTTTTAGATCTGATCTCCCAACATAGACAGTCATTGTAATTGACCTAAGTCTGACAATTACACTAAATCAAACCCCAGATCTTACAAGTGGAGCTGAAACCCGGGACTTTGACTACAATGCAAACCGAGGATGTTGTAGCAAAGTTTTGCAAACATAGGAACATTCGTTTGACCAGTGAAAACTCTTGCAGGGATAAACTCTTTTGAGGGGCAGACGATTATACTGACCCAGTGATGTCTCTTTAAATGCACATTATGTCACAAAAAGACAATGGGAAGAAGGGTCTCTGGGAAACATATGAGGAAGAGTTAAGCACTAAGTGTAATATGGACAGTATCCAGTCCTTGTTCGGAGACTGTGTATGGAAGCATGAACACGTTCCTTTTAAAATATAGTGAAGTTTATCCAGGCACACGTCTTGGCTAAACATCAGAATGGTGAAAAGGCTTTAAATCTGACTCCATATCCAGCATTACACCGTGCACAGTGCGATGAGGAAGTGATAGAGTCACAGGTGAGAGAAATGGTAGCTCAAAGTGAACAGACCCAGCAGCAGCAGCAGACACAGCTACATGAGTTACACAATAAGCTGGTGTACTTTAATGTCACTATACAACAACAGCCACTTAATGCAGGACATGCTTGTGCAGTTCAGCAGCAGTTAGAGTTAGCAGAGAAACATATTGTCACTGTCACACAGGATAATGTCCAGTTGACCCAGCAGTTAGAGGATTCTAGAGGTGTCCTTTGGGAGTTACAGGAGTGACCCCACCGTAAGACAGAGCATGCACAGTGCAGGTCCAACTTTCAGTGATTGCAAACCCAGAGGGAAAGCAGCTCCCAGGCGGGTGTAGCAGCCATCACAAAAAGCAGAGTATCACACAGGTGGTACTAAAACGGAGCAGGAGGCCTCAGAGGTGGACAATGTTGGAGCGGGAGAACGTTTACCAATCTGTCCCGTTAAGGTAACCTCCTTGACAGGCTGTGCCATTAATGTGGTGACAACACCGAATGGAACAGTCTGTTACTCTCAATCCCACCAAGACACCTGTGAGGTTGAGATATAAAAGGAAAGGAAATCTTTCGGAGCAACAGTAAGGCTGAAACAATGTCTGAAGAGAACAGGAGGAAAAGCTTGTGTTTGAGTAAGTGGGTCTGTTTTTGTATTTGAAGTTTCCTGTTTGATTTCTTTGTCTGTCTCAGCCAGTGTCTATTACGGTCAGTTACGTCTGGTCCTGCATGCTGTCTGAAAGTAGTTGGTTGTTTAACATGTGTGTATAGTTATATTTTAAATTGGTGTGAGTGAGGAGGACAAAAGTTTTGATAACATGGATATTGGAGTGTTAAATAGCAATTGCTTTCTGCTGGGAAGGAGACAAAGAGAAAGAGAGACAGAGAGAGAGAGAGAGAGAGTGAGAGAGGGAGTGAGTGAGTGAGTGAGAGAGAGAGAGAGAGGTGCTCCTCCATGGGGGATAATGAGTAAAGACATTCAGGGACAGAGGAAATGTGAGCTCTGGTACTTTGATTGTTCCTGTAGGTAAAAATCTTGAAAACCCTCTTTCCACCTCCTGCCGCTATGGGTGTGGATGACACGGACTGATGTTCCTGTGTTTAACCGGGATCTATTCAGAATCTGGCACACTTGAGGCCTTCCACCATCGGTGGGTACCGCAGGGGCTGGGATACAAAGAAAAAAGATGCATCAGTAATGCCGAGAATGGCATTTTAATTTGAGCATTTGGTTTATTTATCTATTTTAATAAAATTATTTTAAAATGTATATAAAGAGGACCTGGGGAATAAAGTCCCCATCGACAAAAATACAAAAGGGGCCTGAGGTATAAAGGCCAGCTTTAAAACAAACGGGGTTAGATCCAGAGTAAATCTCCCTCTACACAGTGGAGGGTTTGGAGGTAGAAACAGAGATGTCTAATGAGACCGAGGTCTCTGAACCTCCTCACCTCTCCATGGATAAGAGAAGGAGGCGTCCCTTCACTGCAGATTGCGAGAGGAACAGGGTCTGTCTCCTGGTTGGTCCTCGGACTCCCCGCGCTACCAGTACCATTGGAGCTCGAGGCCTAAGTTCCAGCTTTTTATCCCACAAAATGGAGTGGGTACAGAAGCCTCTGTACCTTTCACAACACGCGAGGTTGGGGGGGGGGGGGAGTGGTGAAGCTCCCCTCCCCTGATGGGGGAGCCTGTGGATCCACCAGGAGAAAGCATTCCATCTCCCACTGGGTCCGGTGTCCTGGGTGGGGCTGAGACCTGTGAGGGTCAACGCTCTCGGCCACCTGTTCCTGCCATCCAGGATGGATCCGCCCTGGAGGTTGATTTGAATAATGTTAACAGTGCCCTGTCTGCTGGTATTGTGGCGCTGGCAGGGTGGGAGATGGCCTCCTCTCTCTACCTCGGGTCCCGCTCCGGCTGGATTTCCTGTGTCGAGACACAACTGCCTCCCCCTAGGCTGATCACAAGCCCGGGGACGGAGGGGAAGAGGGTGTCCTGAACCACAGGCACTCATATTCCTAGTTTCCCCAGAGGAATCTAGGAATGACTCCTCCACCATCGATCCTGCGGGTTCGATCATGAGGGAGGTGAGACTAGCTGTCGTGGCCTGGATTTCCACTCCACAGAGTGTGGTGGATGTGTAGGCCACGGGCGGTGACGGCACGGAGGAGGATGGGGACTCGGTGTGGGGCACGGAGGACGACCTTGAATCCATTGCCAGTGAGGCGGTGCACTCCCTCATGCCTCCTACCGAGTCTCCTCTCATGCCCATTGCAGAACTCCGGAACTTCATTGCTGCTTGCAGGGATTGTCACAATAAAGTTCAGCTGGCCCTTGACCAGTGTGTGGAGCTGGCGCTGATCATCAGGTCTGTCCGTCTTGCCCTCAAGGTGGGTGGTAAATGTGAAAAAGATCGTGCGATGTCTGTTCAGTGTGTCCTCTCTGGATTGCTGGGGGAGTGGAAGGCGATGAGCAGTTCCACTCTCTCCTCACAGTAAGGTATTGGTGACAGGATGGTGGTACTGTTGACATGAAGATATCCATAGCCAGACTCAACATCAACAGGAGCAGGGGGCGTCTCTCAGCCGTTTTCACAATCTCACAGTCCTCAGGGAAGGGAGATATGTGATGAGTTTTCTGCAGGAAACCCACATTGGGAGACGATGCTACCTGGCTCCAGGAGTGGCAGGGTGACTTGATGGATCAACTCCCTCGACTTGGTGGTCGCCTGGTGGAATCTCCATCCCAACTCCAGTGCCCTCATCAGGAGGCCTCAGGAGGAGAGTTCCGAATTGACCGACTCTACATTTCACAGGCATATGCCTCCTGCATCTTGGTGGCCTTCATGTGGCTGGTGCCGTGCTCAGACTACCACCTGGTGTGGGCGGAGTTAACTCCACTCTGCACATGGGAGGGTACCGTGTACTGGCACTTTTTACAACTGGCTGCTGGAGGACGAGCGATTCCATGACTCATTCCGTCGATCTGGGCCGGCTGGAGAAGGAAGCAGGGGGGCGTCCTCTCCCTGAGTCTATGGCGGGATGTGGCAAGCCTCACATCCATGTCTTCTGTCAGAAGTAAGCAAAGGGGTCGACCAAGAGGCGGGAAACCGAGAATGGCGCCTAGAGAGGGAGGTGCTCGACTTGGAGTCCCATCTCAATCAGGCCATCACAGACCCCACGCTGTGACAGGTGTGCAAAGAGAAGAAGGGCGCGCTGAGGGACCTGCAATTCATATCGTCCCGAGGCGCATATTTAAGGTCGCAGATCCAGATCCTGGAAGATTTGGACCACACCTCACCTTTCTTCTACTCACTGGAAAAATGGCCGGGGGTCCATAAGCAGCTCATTGAGCTGCTGGCAGATGACGGATCCTCCATCACGGATCCGGAGGGAATGGGCTTCCTGGACCGTACCTATTACAGTGTGTTGTTTTCTCTGAACCCCTCCAGCGAGGACACGTGCAGAGTTTTGTAGGAGGACCTGCCGAAGGTCAGCCCGGAGGCCGCCAAAGGATTGGAGTCTCTGCTCACATTGGCGGAGCTGTACGGTGCCCTCCACCAGTTCTCAAGGAGCAAATCGCTGTGGCAGGATGAGCTGACCGTGGAGTTTGGCAGCGTGTTCCTGGACGTCCTGGGGGACAAATACATGCGGGTCCTGGGGGAAAGCCTGGCGACCCGTGAGGTGCCCCTCTCGTGGTACAGGGCGGTTGTCATCCTGTTGCTGAAGAGGGGTGATCTCTGCTTGCTTACGAACTGGCGTCTGGTCTCCCTCCTTAACACGGATTATAAGATCTACCCCGTCCAGGAATTCCCAACACAAAGAGAGAAGCATCTCGAGAGACACTGTAACTACAGTCCCCAAACCTCGTCCAGAGTTGGGTCACCAAATCCTCTGTCCTCCCTGAATGTTTGCAGCAGCTCACAACACAACCTCCAGAAAACCATCCACAGCACCTCCACCAACTTTATAATAGCAGAAGTAAGTCAAAAGCCCCTCACCTTTAAGCTGGATGCCTTGTCATTTTCAATAGCACTAGAGGGGGTTCCTTGTGCTGCTGAATGTATGTTCAGCTGAGAGAGACTGACACAGGCAGTCAGTGAATAAGCACAGACCAAGTTTCAAAGACGTATATCAAAGCTGCCGGAATGGCTGATTGACACCATATTCAGACCCCTCCTCATGCTACAGACACACACACACGTTACTCCCACGCTAGCACCCCGGCCAGCCTGGCTGTCCTGTACAATGTACTGGATGTGATCGGCAGTGCAGCTAACACCATGTTATGGATCCAAACTTCCACAGCACCAGTGGAGCTGGAGAGATGAAATGTGTGGTCAGTGTCAGGAATATTGGAAATGGACAGGGGATTGGGATAATCAGAGGGGTGATGCCATGGAGGGATTTGATCATACGAGTGGGAATATTAAAATTGAGGTGTTACTGGACTAAGAGACAATGTAGGCCAGTGAGCACAGGGATGTTGGGTGAACAGAATTTGGTGTAAATTAGAAGAATGCAGCAGAGTTTTGGATGACCACAAGGTTACAGAGAGTAGAATGTGGGAGAGCAGCCAGGAGTGTGTTAGAATAGTCAAGTCTCGAGGTAACAAAGGCATGGATGAGGGTTTCAGCAAAAGATGAGACCATCCAGTGTCTACACCTGTCCACCTCAAAGACTGCCCTGTGTCCTATCCTCAGACTGGTGGGGTATCAATGGACCCTCATCCAGTGTCTACCCCTGTCCATCTTAAAGACTGCCCTGTGTCCTATCCTCAGGCTGATAGGGTATCAGTGGACCCTCATCCAGTGTCTACCCCTGTCCATCTCAAAGACTGCCCTGTGTCCTATCCTCAGACTGGTGGGGTATCAATGGACCTTCATCCAGTGTCTACCCCTGTCCATCTCAAAGACTGCCCTGTGTCCTAACCTCAGACTGGTGGATTATCAGCGGACCCTCATCCAGTGTCTACCCCTGTCCATCTCAAAGACTGCCCAGTGTCCTAACCTCAGACTGGTGGGGTATCAGCGGACCCTCATCCAGTGTCTACCCCTGTCCATCTCAAAGACTGCCCTGTGTCCTAACCTCAGACTGGTGGGGTATCAGTGGACCCTCATCCAGTGTCTACCCCTGTCCACCTCAAAGACTGCCCTGTGTCCTATCCTCAGGCTGGTGGGGTATCAATGGACCCCCATCCAGTGTCTACCCCTGTCCATCTCAAGGACTGCCCAGTGTCCTATCCTCAGGCTGGTGGGGTATCAATGGACCCCCATCCAGTGTCTACCCCTGTCCATCTCAAAGACTGCCCTGTGTCCTATCCTCAGGCTGATAGGGTATCAGTGGACCCTCATCCAGTGTCTACCCCTGTCCATCTCAAAGACTGCCCTGTGTCCTATCCTCAGGCTGGTGGGGTATCAATGGACCCTCATCCAGTGTCTACCCCTGTCCATCTCAAAGACTGCCCTGTGTCCTATCCTCAGGCTGGTGGGGTATCAATGGACCCTCATCCAGTGTCTACCCCTGTCCACCTCAAAGACTGCCCTGTGTCCTATCCTCAGGCTGGTGGGGTATCAATGGACCCTCATCCAGTGTCTACCCCTGTCCATCTCAAAGACTGCCCAGTGTCCTAACCTCAGACTGGTGGGGTATCAGCGGACCCTCATCCAGTGTCTACCCCTGTCCATCTCAAAGACTGCCCTGTGTCCTAACCTCAGACTGGTGGGGTATCAGTGGACCCTCATCCAGTGTCTACCCCTGTCCATCTCAAAGACTGCCCTGTGTCCTATCCTCAGGCTGATAGGGTATCAGTGGACCCTCATCCAGTGTCTACCCCTGTCCATCTCAAAGACTGCCCTGTGTCCTATCCTCAGGCTGGTGGGGTATCAATGGACCCTCATCCAGTGTCTACCCCTGTCCATCTCAAAGACTGCCCTGTGTCCTATCCTCAGGCTGGTGGGGTATCAATGGACCCTCATCCAGTGTCTACCCCTGTCCACCTCAAAGACTGCCCTGTGTCCTATCCTCAGGCTGGTGGGGTATCAATGGACCCTCATCCAGTGTCTACCCCTGTCCATCTCAAAGACTGCCCAGTGTCCTAACCTCAGACTGGTGGGGTATCAGTGGACCCTCATCCAGTGTCTACCCCTGTCCATCTCAAAGACTGCCCTATGTCCTATCCTCAGGCTGATAGGGTATCAGTGGACCCTCATCCCTCGATTTGCAGAGACTGTGCCCCCTCTTTATGAACTACCTAATGATGGTGATGACCAGGTTTAACCCGGTTGGACTGAAGAGATCACAGAAGCAGTAATACAATTGAAGAAATCTGTCCCACAACGTGTCTTATCTCACCTAACCCTGACAAGACTTTCCACATGGAGTTAGGGGACACAGTGAAAAGCCTGACTGCTGACCTATGTAGAGAAAACCAGGAGAAACTACTCCCTATTGTGAATGATCCAGAATGGTGAGTGGGTCTGAACTGATTTACTCAGTTTGTGAAGGACATTTGTTAACCACGTTCTGGGGCATCAAACATTTCACTTACATCACGGGGTTCAACAGGGTGATACTGCCCAGTCCATTATAAACTTTCCCATTACAAGAAAGCAGTAATAATAGTATTCCGCTGTCAGAGAGTCGTAGTCATTTCAGCAGGGAATGAGGCCATTCGGCCCATCGAGTCCATGCCAGTCCATGTAGATAAATCCAGTCAGTCTCATTCCCCAGCTCTGTCTCCATGTTCCTGCAAGTTTATTTCCCTCAATTGTTCATCCAATATCCTTCTGAAATCATTCACCATCTCTGTTTCCACCACCCTCGTAGGCAGTGATTTCCAGGCCTTTCCCACTCGCTGTGTAAAAAAGTTGTTCCTCACATCCTCCGTATCACTTGTCCACAACCTGAACTCTAGTCCTTGCACCATTAACTAATGGGAACATATTTTCCTGTCTACACTTTCCAAACATGTTACCATCTTATATACCTCTATCAAATCTCCCCTCAATCTCCTTTACTCCATGGAAAACAATCCGAGCTTTTCCAAACTAACCTTGTAGCTAAAATCCTCCATCCCTGGAACCATTCTGGTAAATCTCCTCTACACCCTGTCAAGGACCCTCAGATCCTTCCTAAAGTGTGGTGAACAGAACTGGATGCAGTACTCCAGTTGGGGCATAATGAGAGCTTTATAAATTTTCAGCATAACTTTACTTCTTCTGTCCTCACTACCTCTATTTACGAATCCAAAGATCTCATGTGCTTTACGAACGACTCTCTCAATATGTCCTGCCACCTTTAAGTATCTATGTACATGAAACCTATGTCCTTCTGTCTCTGCACACTCTTGAGAACTGTACCACACTCTTGAGAACTGTGCCATTAAGTGTATACTGCCTCAACCTGTTACTTCTGATAAAATGTATCACCTCACACTTGTCTATATTAAATTCCATCTGCCGCTTGGCTGCTCGTTCTGCTAGTTTATCTATGTCCTGTTACATTGATCGGTATCAACCTCACTGTCTGCTGCGCCTCCAAGTTTGTCATTATCAGCAAATTTTGAAATATTGCTCTGTGCCAATCTCCAAATTATTTATACATGTCATAAAAAAGCAGTGGTCCTAGCACTGACCCTTGGGGAACACCACTGTCTACCTTCCTCCAGTCTGAAAAACAACTATTTACCACAACTCACTGTTATCTTTCATTAAGCCAGTTTATGTATTATCCAAGCTGTCCTACCCTCCTATTCCATGATCATCAATTAACTGTCCAGCTGTCACTAACAGACTGTGAAAGAAACTACAAGTGCAGATTAAAATTAAGTGAAATGCTAAATATAAAAAATAACTAAATTTTGGAAAGAGATCAACACAAAATTCAGTCACTCATTAACTTTACTGCATCTAGCACTCTGTACAAGCCGTACTCCCTAAATCTGGACTCTGTGCAGCTTACTGCATTTAGAGTTTAGGGAGAGAATTCCAGGGCTTAGGGATGAGAACAGAAAGTGCCGGAGATACTCAGCAAGTCTGGCAGCATATGTGTAGAGAGAAATAGAGTTAATGTTTCAGATCTGTGACCATTCATCAGAACTGGTAAACGTTAGAAATGTAACAGTCTTTGAGCAAGTGAAAGAGGAGAAGGGGAAGAAGACGAAGAAGGAAGGACAGTCATGGGACGGAGAGGGGAGAGATTAAATGACAGACTGTCACATTTGTAACGTTTACCAGTTCCGATGAAGGGTCATAGATCTGAAACATTAACTCTGTTTCTCTCTACACAGTTGCTTCCAGACTTGCTAAGTATTTCCAACACTTTGTGTTCCCATTTCAGAGTTCCAGCATCGGCAGTATTTTGTTTTTATTTTAGTGTTTAATTCACTGCCACTTCTCCTCCAGGAATGCCTACCTTGAAGAAGTTCTGCTCTTCGCTTCCAGAGCTTAGGGCCTCGGCAGCTAAAGGCACGGCTACCAATGGTAGAGTAATTAAAATGGGGGATGCTCAAGAGGCCAGAATTAGATGTGTGCTGATATAGGGAGCTGTGAGGCAATGAGGGATTAGAAAAGAAGGCTAAGAGTTTTAAAATTGAGGTGTTACTGACCAGGATCCAATGTAGGTCAGTGAGTACAGGGTGTGATGGGTAAACAGGACTTGGTGTGAGTTAGGACATGGACAGCACTGTTTTTCATCACCTCAGGTTTACAGAGAGTAGAATGTGGGAGACCAGCCAGGAGTGTGCTGGAATAGTCAAGTCTACAGGTAACACAGGCAAGGGGAAGTGTTTCATCAGCAGAACAGCTGAGAGAGGGGCAACGTTGTGTGATGATACAGAGGTGGAAATAGTCAATTTTAGTGACAGCGTGAATATTTGACAGGAATATCATCGCAGGGTCAACAATGACAGCAGTTTGTGAACAGTTTGGTTTAGTCTCAAACAGTTGTCAAGGAGATGGATGGAGTATGTAGCTAGGGAACGTTTGATGTGGGGTTTGAAAACATTGGCTTCAGTCTTCCTAATATTTAATTGACATGGCAGATGTGTGAGGTGGTACGTTGTGGGAATATTTTACTATATTATTTGATCATGGGATGTGGGCGTCGCTGACTAGACCAGCATTTATTGTCCATCCATAATTGCCCTTGCGAAGGTGATGGTGAGCTGCATGCGGATGCATGAGGAGAGATAATATAAGCTAAATGGTTCCACTTTACAAGTGGTGAGAATAAAAGAGAGACCTGGGGTGTTTGTGTGCAATCTTTGAAGTTAGCTGAACAGGTTAACAAACAGTTAACAAAGCAAATAGATACTTAGGCTTTATTAATAGAGACACAGAGTAGAATAGGATGTTATATTAAACCTATAGAAAAGACTAGTTCATCTCCACCTGGAATATTGTGTCCAATACTGGGAAACCCACTTTAGGTAGCACATGAAACCTTTGGAGAGGGGATAAAAAAGTTTTACTGGAACTGTTCCAGGGATGAGGGATTACAGTTATGTAGCTGGGATTGTTCACCTCAGAGCAGGGAAATTTAAAAGGAGATCTGATCGAAATGTTTAAGATTATGTGGAGTTTAGATAAATTAAATAAAATGAAATTGTTTCCAATGTGTGAGGGGCCATTAACCAGAGGACACAGATTTACGGTGATTGGAAACAAGAAGCAGAGGTGAAACGGGGATTTTTTTATGCAATGGGTGTTTAGGATTTGCAATGTATTGTCTGATAGGCTGAAGGATACAGATTCAATAGTAGATTCCAAACGGCAATTGGATAGATATCTTAAGGCGAAAAAAATGGAAGAATCTGGGAAAGAGTCCGGGTGTGGGACTAACTGGAAGCTCTGCAAAGGTGACAGCACAGACTTGATGGACCAAATGGCCTCCTTCAGTGCAATGCTATTCTATAATTCTATGATTGTTCCTGCCTGTACTTTCCCAATATTCCTATCCTTTCACCAGGTGTTTGATAATGTACCACATAACAGCTGTGTTACCAAATTAGAAACATATGGGATTAAAGGACCAATGCCAGCCGTGGCTCAGTTTGCAGCTCTCTCCCCTTTCAGTCACAAGCTTCTAGGATCAAGTGTCACTGCAGGACTTGATCACAAGAATCAAGGCTGACACTGCAGTGCAGTACCGAGTGAGTATTGCACTGCCAGATGCACCATCTTTTGAATGAAACGTTAAACCAAGGCCCCGTCTCTCCTCTCAGGTGGATGTTAAATATCCCATCGTACTATTTAGAAGCAGAGTAAGGGAATTATTCCCTGTGTCCTGGTCAATATTTATCATTCAATCAACATCACAAAAACAGGACTGAGTATTATCACATTGCTGCTTGTGGGAGCTTGCTCTCCTTCATTGATTACAAGAGTGACCACACTTTAAAAAGTACCAGTTGGGAGTAAGATGCTTTGTGATGTCCAGTGGTCCTGAAAGGCGCTATAGAAATGCAGCTCTTTTTTATATTCAATGCCAGCATGCAGGAAATTAGCTAAGTGACAGAAAGCAGAGAGTAGTGGAGAATGGTTGTTGTTCAGTCTGGAGGGAAGTACACAGTGGGATTCCCCAGGGTCACTGTTGGGATCACAGTTGCTGTAAGTTAATACAATGGGCTTGTGTACAGAGGGGATAATGTCAAAGTTTTCAGATGGCAGGAAACTCAGAAATGTTAATAAATAGTGTGAAGGATAGTAACAGACTTCAGGAGGACAGAGACTGACTGATAAAATGGGCAGGAACATGGCAGATGTAATTTAACACAGTGAAGTGTGAAGTGAGACATTTGGTGAGGACGTATGAGGAGAAACAATATAAACTAAATGGTACCATTATAAAGTGGGTGAAGGATTAGAGAGACCTGCGCTGCACACACACAGATAATTGAAGGTAACATGTAGTGTCCTTGGTGTTAGAGAGAGGCACAGAGTAATAAAACTCAGGAGGAAATGCTGATTTTTACACATCATTGGTTTGGTCCCAGCTGGAGAATTGTGTCCAATTCTGATATGATTTTCAAGAATATGGGATATGGACAGGGGAATGGGACTAATTGGAGGGGTGAGGCCATGGAGGGATTCAAACGCAAGAATGAGAATATTTAAATTAAGGTGCTGCCAGACTGGGAGCCAATGTAGGTCAGTGAGCACAGGGGTGATGGGTGATCAGGATTTGATGTGAGTTAGGATACAGACAGCTGAGTTCCGGATGGGCTGTGGTTTATGGAGGATTATAACTGGAAGGGTGACCAGGAGAGAATTGGTATAGTCTAGTGTGGATTTAACAAAGGCATGGATGAGGGTTTATGCAGGAGATGTTTTGAGACAGAGGTGGAGACGGGTGATATTACAGAAGTGGTATTAGGCAGGTTAAGTGATGGAGAAAACATGGCGATGAACTCAGCTCAGGTACAAATAGAACATCGAGGTAGTAAACTGTCTGGTTCAGCCTCAGACATTGGCTAATGAGGTGGATACAGACAGTAGATCGGGAACAGATTTTGTGAGAGAGACTGAAGACAGAGGCTTCAGCATTCCCAGGATTTACATGGCAAGAACACAAATCAGTGACATATGGTTGATAGATATAATAGTTGGATACAGAGACTTACCAGGGACACCAATAATAGCGAGGATGGGATAGTAAATCGTTTCAATCATCTTTAGTGCATAATAGATGCGCATTTCTAATGTTCTCCAATAATAATCTGCTGTAACTTCGCCAAACCAATAGGAAAAACTCTTGCTGCCCATTTTTGTAACATTCCAATCTATTATTCTCAGATTATGATCCATTGTTGTAAAACCCCAATCTATTGTTCTCAGATTCTGATCAATCATTTTCCGCTCTCTTTAGCTGCTGTTAGTGTGGGGGTGACGCTCCCGGCTTGGAACAACACATTGGAGGAACTCCCTTATCAATAGAAGTGGAAAACTCTCCAATGACACAATTAGGGTCCATGGAGACTGACATTAATTACACACACTGAACAAACAGATACAGTTAACCCCTGTCAAACCAGCATTTAGTGTTCCAAAATAAAGTATAACAGTGACCCAGACTGGATGGGATGTATGAGGTTTGTTGAGGGAAGGAGTAGAAGAGGCACTGGCCAGAAGCTTTCACTCCTCCTTGGCTATGGGAGTAGTGACAGGGGAGTGGAGGACTGTAAATTATGCACCCTGTTTAAAAAAAGAGATGGGATAAACCCTGTAACTTCTGACCAAACAGTCTTATGTCGGCGATTGGAAATTTCTGGAGGCCATAACCCAGCTCAAAAATATATCTTTCTTGGAAAAACATCTGATAATAAATGACAAACAGGATGGATAGCTTGATAACCAATCATGTCTGATAATCTTGATCAAGTTAGTTGATGACATAACTGTGAGTGTTGATGAGGGCAGCTTGTTTTGTGTTATGTATATGAACTTTCAAAAGGCCTGTCATCAAATGACATTTCATAGACTTGTTATTAAAAACTGGATGACATGGATTACTATGACAGTGATAGTGTGGATATGACATTGACTCAGGGACAGAAAGCAGAGAGAAGTTGTGAACAGACATTGTTTATTCTGGGGGAGGGGGAGTGTACAGTGCTATTTCTCAGGGGTCCGTGTTAGAACCAGTGCTGTTCCTGACATATAGATAGATACATGATATAGAATTAAATGTAAAAATAAACAATTTCAACTCCTGCAGATGACATGAAACTCATATGCAAGAGTGGCAAAGGCGCAGACCAAAGAATTATCCAACCTCACAGACTGTGTATTTTTTTTATTTATCATGGACTCTCATCCAACACCAGTGTATTTCTCACTCTAATTTATTTGTGTATGATTCTCGTGTCTGTGTGAATGTGTAGCGTACATGTTTATTATTTTATTTAGATCCAGTTTAGTTTGTTAAGTATAATAAACTCACCTCTTGTTTAATCTCAAGAAAACCTGTCTGATTGGCTCTTTCACGAGCACAATAAAAGTATAAGGTAAAATACTCACTGTGGTGGTCAGCACGTCCACTGCTATAAAGGAATAAAGCCTATTGTGGTCAAATATGAGATAGGACAAGAGGGGACCTGGGACCACTCCTCACATGGCTGTAACAGAAATTGATTGTAACCCAATGACAAACGAGAAATTAGAAGTAGGAAAAACAATTGATTCCCAGAAAAAAATGAAGATTTCAATGTAGATTTTATTGTGGCTTTCGCTGCTACAGCACTAAAAAGTTCACATTCGGAGACAGTACCATCCTAAGCCACAGTTTATGAAAATATGAACAGATGAATTAGGAGCAGGAGTAGGGCACTCGGCCCCTCAGGCCTGCTCTGCCATTCAATAAGATCATGACTAATCTGATTGTAAACTCCACTTCACATTTCCACCAGCCCCCGATAACCTTCAACCCCTTGCTTATCAATAATCTATCTACCTCTGCCTTACAAATATTCAAAGACTCTGCTTCCAGCGCCTTTTGAGGAAGAGATTTCCAAAAACACACGACCCTCACAGGAAAAAAATCTCCTCATCTGTGTGTTAAATGGGTGACCCCCACCCCTTATTTTTAAATAGTGACCCCTAATTCTAGATTCTCCCACAATGGGAAACATCCTTTCCACATCCACCCCTTCAAGACCCCTCGGAGTCCTATATGTTTCAATCAAGCCGCCTCTTACCCTTCTAAACTGCAGCGGATACAAGCCTAACCTGTCCAATATTCCCTCATAAGACGGCCCGCCGATTCCAGGTATCAGTCTAATAAGCCTTCTCTTTACTGCCCCCAATACATTTACATTCTTCTATTAACAAGGAGACCAAAACTGCACACAGTACTCTAGATGTGGTCTCACCAATGCCCTGTGAAACTGAAGCATGACCTCCATACTTTGGTATTCAATTTCTCTTGCAGTAAACAATAACATTCTATTAGCTTTCCAGTTACGTGCTGTACCTGCATACTAGCCATTTGTGATTCATACACTTGGACACCCAGATCCCTCTGCATCTCAGAGCACTGCAATCTCTCACCATTTAGATAACAGGCTTCCTTTTTATTGTTCCTGCCAAAGTGGGCAATTTCACACTTTCCTGCAGTATACTCCATTTTCCAGGTCTTTTCCTACTCACTTAACCTATCTATATTCCTTTGCAGTCCCCTATGTCCTGTTCACAACTTAGTTTCCTACATATCTTTGTGTCATCGGAAAATTTAGCAACTATACCTTCGGTCCCTTCATCCAATTCATTAATATAAATTGTAAAAAGGTGAAGCCCCAGCACTGATCCCCATCGCACACCACTTGTTTAATCTTGCCAACCAGAAAATGACCCATTTATGCCGACACTCGGTTTCCTGTTCGCTACTCAATCTTCTATCCATACCAATAAGTTACTCCCTTCACCATGAGCTTTTATTTTCTGCGATAAACTTTGATGTGGCATCTTATCAAATGCCTTATAGAAATCTCAGTACAGTACATCCACCGGTTCCCCTTCATCCGCAGCACATGAAACTCCATCAAAGAACTCCAACAAACTGATTAAACATGATTTAACTTTCATAAATCCATGTTGATTCTGCCTGATTACTTCGATTTGGTCTAAGTGCCGATTATACCACCTCTAATAATAGCTTCCAACTTTTTCCCCAAGACAAATGTGAAGCTAACTGGCCTGTAGTTTCCTGCTTTCTGTCTGGCTCCCTTTTTGAATAAAGGAGTTACATACAGAGTGAAGTAACTCGGTACAGGTTAAAACCCTGTCTGCTGGAAAGTTGAGTAATGTAGCTGGAAGGTTAGGGATTACACTCCGTCCAAAAGCTAGGAAACCCGAAATAGTAAGACTGTGACCAACCATATTTCACTTGAAGCTGAAGGCTCAAACAGGGTTAGAATCACTAACAGATAGAGTAATGTTAGCTAAGGTAAAACTAGAACAGAAGAGACTTGAATTAGAATTCCAGAGAGAGCGAGAAAGAGCAGAATGAGAGTCAAGAAAGGGAAAATATAAGAGTGTTCCAGAAGGAGAAGGAGGAAAGGGAGTTAAGACAGCTCAAACAACTAGAGGAATTCCCAGTACACCCAGTGAAGGCACAGCTGCTGACGGAGCAATCCCGAGCTCAGGACCATGTGCTGAGATCTTAAAGTTCTCCCAGTTCATTATAAAGTTCAATGAGGAGGATATGGCAGCACTTTTCATTACTTTAAAAAAGTTTTTAAAGCAACTGCAATGACCGTCAGAGAACTGGATGCTGTTTTTACATAATAAAATGACAGGAAAGATGAAAGTTCATCAGATTATGAGCGGACTGAAAATGCTATCCTGGGCCCATATGAGATAGTACTGGAGCTGGACCAGCAGAAATTCAGAATCTTTGGAAAGCAGCTTGACCAAACCTACCTGGCGTTTGAAAGAGTTAAGCAATTTCGGAACATTGGAACATCGGAGCTGCAGTAGGACATCGAGCCTGTTCCACCATTCAATATGATAATAGCTGATCATCCACTTCTATGTCTTTTTCCGACACAATCCCCATTTCCCGTTATGTCACTGGTATTTAGGCCGGGGCATTGAGTACACCAATTGGGACATCATGTTACATTTGTACATAACATTGTTTAGGCCGCATTTGGAGTATTGTGGGCAGTTCAGGTCGCCGCACTGCACAAAACATGTGATTAAGCTAGAGAGGGTGCAGAAAAGATTCACAAGGATGTTGCCTGGTTTGAAGGGCTTGAGTTATAAAGAGAGACTGGATAGGCTGGGTCTGATTTCCCTGCAGCGAAGGAGGCTGAGAGGAGACATGATAGAGGTATATAAAATTATGAGAGGCATAGATAGGGGAGATAGCCAGAGTCTGTTTCCCATGGTAGGGGTGACTAAAACTAGAGGGCATAGATTTAAGGTGAGAGGGAGGAGGTTTAAAGGGATCAAAGGGGTAAATGTTTCACACAAAGAATAGTGGGTATCTGGAATGAACTGCCTGAGGAGGTGGTGGAGGCAGGAACAGTAACGACATTTAAGAGGCATCTGGACAGGTACTTGAATGAGCAAGGCATAGAGGGATATGGAATTAATGCAAGCAGTTGGGATTAGTATGGATCGGCATTATAGTCAGCCCAGATGCGGACGGCCGAATGGCCTGTTTCTATGCTGTACTACTCTATGACTCCATTTATAAATCTGTTAATATCTGCTTTAAACATACTCAATGACTGAGCTTCCACAGCCCTCTGGGGTGGAGAATTCCAAAGATTCACAACCCTCTGAGAAAAGACATTTCTCCTCATCTCTGTCTTTAGTGGATTCCACTTATTTCGAAATTGTTTCCCCTGGTTCTAGATTCCCCAACCAGGGGAAACATGTTAGCTGCATGTACCCTGTCTATCACTTTCAGTATTTTGTAGGTTTCAATGAGATCACCTCTCATTCTTCGAAACTCTAGAAAATACAGGCCCAGTTTCCCCAATCTCTCTTCATGGGATGGTCCCGCCATCTCGGGAACAAACAAGTTTGATGAACCGTCATTGCACTCCCTCTATGATCATAACATCCTTCCTAAGGTAAGGGGACCAAAACTGCACACATTACTCCAGGGGCAGTCTAACCAAGTTTCCATACAATTGCAGCAAAACGTCACTACTACTGCACTCAAATCCACTTTAATAAAGGCTAACATACCATTAGTCTTCCTAACTGCTTTCTACACCTGCATGTTTGTTTTCAGTGACTTATTGATGAGGACATACAGGTCCCTTCGTACAACTACACTTTCTAATCTCTTACCGTTTAAGAAATACTCTGCACATCTGTTCCTGCTACCGAAGTGGGTAACCTCACATTTTTCCACATTATATTTCAACTGCCATGTTCTTGCCCACTCACTACGGCTGTCCAAATCCCCTTGAAGCCGCTTTGCATCTTCCTCGCAACACTCATTCCCATCTAGTTTACTGGCATCTGAAAGCCTGGAAATATTACATTGGTCCCCACATCCAAGTCATTGATACAGGTTACTGGTGATAGTTGAGCCTAGGTAGGTGAATTCTTGAACCACTTCCAGAGCGTGGTCGGCAATTCTGCCTGTTAACTAATCCTTAATCCATGCCAGTACATTATCTCCTATCCCATGTGCTTCAATTTTACTAAACAACCTCCTGTCGGGGACTTTATCAAAAGCCTTCTGAAAATCCAAGTATACCACGTCCACCGACTCGCCTTTATCAATTCTGTGAGAAACATCCTCAAATAACTCCAACAGATTCGTCAAACATTGTTTCCCATTTATATATCCATGTTGACTCTGCTTAATCAGATCCATTTATCACATTCTTTAGAATAGAGCATAGCTTGTTCCCAGCGACTGATGTAAGGCTAACATGTCTGTAGTGCCCTGTTTTCTCTCTCCATCCATTCTTAAATACTGGGGAGACATTTTCTATCTTCTAATCTACAGGAACAGTTCCAGAATCTACAGAATATTGAAAGATATTCACCAATGCATCCACTATTTCCAAAGCTTCCTCTTTCAATACTCTGGGATGTAGAATATCAGGTCCTGGGGACTTGTCAACCTTCAGCTCCATTAATTTCTCCAAGACAACCTTCTTACTTATACTAATTAAATCCATTTCCTCATTCACCCGAATCCCTTGGATCTCTTGTTCTGAGAGATTTCTTGTATCTTCCTCAGTGAAGACAGACACAAAATAATCATTTAACTTCTCTGCCATTTCTCTATTCCCCATTATAAATTCTCCTGACACTGCCTGTAATGGACCCACATTTGTCTTAGCTAAACGTTTCCTTTTCACGTACCTATAGAAGATTTTACAGTCCATTTTTGTGTTTGTTTTTGGCCAGTGATATGAGCACTCAAGATAGAGCCCACATATGAAACCCTCAGAGCAGTGATCCCTCTCGAGGAGTTCACAAACTCGCCCCCCTCCCAGTAAAACCCACATAGAGGGACAGAAGGTTCAAAGGTATTCTGGCTGATGAATTTTCCCATGTACACAAAGCCTTAACCCCAGAGGAAAACCCTTTCCTCGTCACCCCAAAGATCCGAGAACAAAAGGTGGAAGGGAGATTGGAGCCCGAGCAGCCATGGGCAAGAAGCGGGACACACAAGGGTCCATCCTCAGGCCAAATAGGTGCTGAGAGCAGGAGTAATGGCTGAAGATCTGCGTGTTTCCACAGTAATAAGGCAGATCACCATCGAGTTGACTAATGGAAGTGACGGGGAAAACCTGTAGGATTAATGAGAGTCCACCAGATCAGTGCTGGAAAACGGGCCCTGATGGAAAGCACAGCAGGTCAGGCTGTGCCTTTAACTGTAACAGTCAGACACAGTAACCCCACCACAGAGAGTGCGGGAAAACTTAACAAAATCCCTGAGAGTTACCAGGAATTTGTATTCCAAGGAAAAGTGACCCCATACCCCTCGAGTGGGACAAGCAAACCCATAGTCATACTGAGGGATACAGGGGCCAAACAAACCCTTCTGCTGGGAAAAGACCTTTACCCGAGAGAGTGCAGTGAATGCTAGAGTGTTAGTGAATGGTATCGGAAGATGATATATGACCATACCTATATATCGACTGCACTTGGAATGTGACCCAGTTTCAAGACTGGTAAACATGAGGATTGTACCTAGTTTACCGGTGGAGGGGTCGATCATCTCCTGGGTAATGATCTGACAGGGGAAAAGGTGGCATCTTCCCCAGTAGCTCTGGAGAGACCAAAAGAGGTCAGGGAGACAGAGCAGTTCCAGGAGAAATAAAAACAAGAAATGCTGGAACCACTCATCAGGTCTGGCAGCATCTGTGAAAAGAGAAGCAGAGTTAACGTTTCGGGTCAGTGACCCTTCTTCGGAACAGTTACGGGAGAAGGTCCCTGGCATTCTTACTGATTGTGTGGTGACTCAGTCCATGGCCAAACAATCCCCTGAACTGACACTGCAGACAGATGACCCTGCTGTCTGGTTATCTGAAACCTTCTTTGGGAAGTTAGAGGACCCAAAGGATGTGTTAAACAAATCGTCCTTAGTTGAGGCTCAACAACCTGACCCAGTGTTAAAAAAGGCACAGACTGTCCAAACCAAAACTGAAGCAGAGGGAGTTGCAGAGTGTTACTATTTCAAGAACGAGGTGCTAATGAGGAAGTGGAGACCTCCTTACAGACCTGCGGATGAAGAGTGGACAGTGCTTCATCAGATACGGATGCCACTGAGGTACCTTAAAGAAATATTAAGAATGGCCCACGAACTTCCAATGACTGGACATGTCGGTATATGAAAAATCGAACCCTGCATAAGACAGCATCTTCACTGGCCACAACTCCATAAAGATGTGGTGGAGTTCTGTCAAACTGGTCACATGTGCCAAGTTGTGGGGAAGCCCCAAGCTGCAATAAAACCTTCACCCCTAATTCCCATACCAGATTTTGGGGAACACTTCAGCAGAATGCTAGTGGATTGTGTGGGACACCTGCTGAAAACAAAACGGGATTACCAGTATCTTCTCACCATTATGGATGTGGTGACCCGATTCCCAGAGGCCATTATCCCGAAGAACTATCTCTGCCAAGGAGGGGCTAACCCAATTCTTTCCCCGATATGGGCTGCCTGCTGAGATCCAGATGGAACAGGGCACACATTTTGTATCAAGTATTTTTGAAAAGGTAATCTGGACATAACCCAGTGCAAGTCCTCAGCCTACCATCCACAGTTGCAAGGTGCTTTGGAGCGGCACCACCAGACCCTGAAGACAATGATCAGGCCATACTGCTATGAGTAACCCCATGACTGGGACAAAGGGCTGGGATTTCTCCTGTTGGTTACCAGGGACTTATCCAATGATTCCACTGGCTTTAGTCTCTTTCAATTAGTTTATGGACACAAGATGAGAGGTCCTCTTAAACTAATCAAGGAAAAGTTTTTTGGGGCAGAGGGATCAAACTTCCATGTTAGACTACATTTCCTTGCTCTGGGAGTGGCTCACGAGAGACCGTGCCTTGGCTCAGTAACGCCTAAAGACCTCCCAGGCAGCTATGAAAAGGTAATCAGACTGAAATGCCGAGGCTGGAACATTTCAGGACAGAGACCATGTATTGTTACTATTCCCACTGCAGGGTGAATCCCTGAAATCCCAGTTCAGTGGTCCATATCAAGTGGCAAAAGGAATAGCCAGGTAAATTATTTAATTGACACCCCAGACCAAAGGAAAAAAGCAAAGGCTTTGGAGGGGACAGACATGCACAGATCTGTCAGACAGTCAAAAGGGGAGGATTGAAAAGGACAGAGAGGACAGGTTAGAAGAGGGCCATGAGTATTCTCAACTGGAATCCCCTAGTCTCCGATTAGCCAACCCTGAAATGTTAGATAAATTAGACCACACGCTCTCCTCTTTAAATACAACCCAAAAAGGCAACCTAAAAAGGCTGCTAACAGCATTTACAGAAAGCTGCAAGGGCAAGGTAAGTTCCAAAAAAGGCAAGTAGATGGTGAGGGAGGTGCCTCACCTAGTTGAAGAGCCGCAGTAGAGTGAAGTGAAAGCTGGACAGACACTTGCGAGCACTAATGTCCCAGAGGACATAGGGCAGATCAGAAAAAAATGATGCTCCCTACAGTAAAGGGAAAAGTGAGGGCGAAATACCCTAAAATAAATAGCATTTGTGTACCTCACCAGAAGCTAAAAGTGAGGTCAGTGTGGATCTACCCACTGAAGAACACAATGATCAGGTCCCAACCCGAAAGCGAAACAAACCCAATAAAAAAACCAATTTATTACACATTGTCAGTTTAGGGAGGAAGTTTAGACAGGAACCTGAATGGTGAAAGTTTCATTGCAGGAGAGAAAAAAAAGGTCGAACCCGACACATCATCATCCCAGACAAAACACCAAAAAATTAAATCATCAAAACTGTAATAGATAATGTCAGCTGCAGTAATTCTAAGATTAATGTTTGAATTTGAGAAGTGATTATTGAGAATGAATTTGTGTTTCCTTCTATTTCTTCTCACAATTCTGTAATAAAATGTTCCTATTATCACATTTCTTTCCATGTGCTGCAGCGGTGTCAAGATAACACAATATGCCCAATGAGGAATTTTAATTCATCGATTAGACACTTACAGTAATCATTTAATGGAAAAAATCCTGCAGCTAACCTTGAAAAGAATGGCAGCCAAGATAGCCACCGCAATTGGCATCTGAAACACCTTTTCACATTCCAGAGGCAACAGGAGACACATGTCTGATGAGCCTGGACCCAAAACATAGGCTTTCTCTTGTTACTGAATTACCTAAGATTACATTCATTAACACGGTATACAAGGACATCCTGACAAATTGACTTTAAAAGAGCAAACTCCTCCAAGTGTAAATACTGGTATCCTGAAACCTGGGGAGATAGAAGTTCCTAACTTTGAATCTCTTAATAAGGGTCCAGCAAATACAGTGAGGCAGTCAGGAGACCTTCTGTCATCTCTGTGAAAGCTGGGAGTTGCCCCTGGACAAAGACAGACAAGCCAGTGATTCAAACTGTGCAGAAGCAGAAGGGCTGTGTCCCCCTCTCCCTCTCCCTCTCTCCATCTCTCTGTCCAGATAACTTCGCAAGTTTGAAAACCACGTGCGGCTGTGAGCCCTCCAAGCCTACAGATTACTACAGACAGATACACCAGGGGAAGAAAGCCACCCACAAGTCTGCCTCCAAGAAAACCCTGAGCCACGTGGGTCAGCCACAAAGGGCACTTTGACCATCCAAAGACTTCAAGAATATACCTTCAGCCAGAAGACCACCGAATCATCCAACCTCACAGAATGAGTATTTTTTTTAAATTTATTTAGGACTCCAATCCAATCACAAATGTACTTCTCACTCTGTAATCTATTTGCATGTGATTCTCGTGTGAGTGTGTGCGTAAATGTGTTGTGTATTTTTTTATGGTTTTATTTAGATACGGTTTAGATTGCTAAGTATAATAAACTCACCTCTTTCCTGTTTAAACTCTAGAGAACCTGTCCGATTGGTTCCTTCACCATCACACCAAAGGGAAAAGGTAAAATACTCACTGAGATGGTTACCACATCCATTCTCTAGAAAGGGCAAACCCTATTGCGGTCAAATAAGAGGAAGGACAAGAGGAGAGACTGTGAACCCTCCTCACCTGGCTGTAACAATAGGCAAGGTTGGAGATGGAGAGAACACGGGAATGAAGTCAGCTCAGCATTAAATAGCAGAGGTTGTTAACTTCCTGGTTCAGCATCAGACAATGGCCAGCGAGGGGGATGCAGATCGTGGATGGGGAATATAATTTGCGACAGAAACTGAACACAATGGTTTCAGTCTGCTCACGATATAAATTACGAGAACACTAAATCATTGAAATATGGATTATGAATCTAATAGTTGGATACAGAGACTTACCAGGGACACCAATAATAGCGAGGTTGGGATAATAAATCGATTGAATCATCTTCAGAGCGCAAACGATCCGCTCTTCTAATGTTATCCAGTAATAATCTGCAGTGAGCCAGTAAAACCAATAGGAGAAACTCCTGCTGTCCATTGTTGTAACATTCCAATCTATTGTTCTCAGATTCTGACCTATTGTTGTAACATTCCAATCTATTGTTCTCAGATTCTGACCCATTGTTGTAACATTCCAATCTATTGTTCTCAGATTCTGACCCATTGTTGTAACATTCCAATCTATTGTTCTCAGATTCTGACCCATTGTTGTAACATTCCAATCTATTGTTCTCAGATTCTGACCCATTGTTGTAACATTCCAATCTATTGTTCTCAGATTCTGATCTATCCTCTCCCTCTCTCTCTGGAGCTGCTGATCTCTGCTATGTTCCCGCTGACATTATGGGATAATACATTGAAAGGAGCCCCATATTAATAGACGATGGAAAACCTCCCAGTGACACAATTAGGGAGACGGACATTAACTACAGTCACTGAACAAACAGGTTCAGTTAACTCATTTCAATCTAAACGTTTTTGTACCACAATAAAGTAGATCATTTATCCGGTCAAGATAGGATATCTGAGGTTTAATGAGGAAAGGAATCGTGGAAACACAGCGGCACTGGCCAGAATCTTCGAATCCTCCTTTGATATGGGATTGGTGACAGAGGACTGGAAGGCTGTAAATGTTACACCCTATTTAAAAAGTGGAGAGGTTGGACAAACACTGTAACTACTGACCAGTCAGTCTAATGTTGATAGTTGGAAACTTCTGGAGTCCGTAACCCAGCACAAAGTATTTCTTGCCTGTAAAATCATGGTTAATAAATGACGAGCAGCATAGATAAGTTAATGGAAACTCATTTTCTAATCTTGATCGAGTTCGTTGAGGACGTAACTGTGAGTGTTAATGAGAATAGCGTGTTTCGTGTAATGGGATCATAGAGTCATCGTGAGGTTAAGGCACAGAAAGAGGCCAGTTGGAACGTTATTGCTGTGCCAAATTGTAAACGATCCACTATTCTAATCCCACCATCCAGCATTTGGCCAATAACCCTGCAGATTGTGGCACCTGAGCTGCATATCCAGACTCCTTCTGAATGGGTTGAGTGTCCCTGCCTCAACTACCCTTTCAGGCAGTGAGTTTGAGACTCACACCAAAGCAGGGGACCCAGTCCTGAGCCTTGCAGAACGCCGCTGGAAACATCCCTGCTGACTCTAAAATACCCGTCAACAATTACCCTTTGTTTCCTGCCACTGAGCCAATTTGCTATTTCTGGGTGAACAGGTGTTTCCTCAACTCCCCTCTAATCTTTCCATCAATCATTTTAAATCTATGCCCCCTCATCACTGATCTCTGCTAATGTGATTAGACCCTTCACCTCCACTCTATCCAGGCCCCTAAAAATATATACATTTCAATCAGATCTCCCCTCAACCTTCTCTGTTCCAAGAAGAACAACCCCAGCCTATCCAATCATTCCACATAGCTGCATTTTTCCAGTCCTGGCAACATCCTCGTAAATCTCCTCTGTGCCCTCTCCAGTGCAATTACATCCTTTCTGTAATGAGGTGACCAGAACTGCACAAAATATTCAAGTTATGGTCTACCCAAAGAGTTATACAGTTCCAGCATAACCTCCCTGCTTTTGTATTCTATACCTCGGCTAATAAAGGGAAGGATTCCGTATGCCTTCTTAACCACCTAATCAACCTGTCCTGCTACTTCGGGGATCTGTGGACATTGACTCCAAAGTTCCCTCACTTCCTCTACACTTCCCAGTATTTTCCCATTAATCGTGCATCCCTTTGCTTTGTTTGAACTCCTCAATTTGCATCGCCTCATTCTTAATCAGGTGGAATCCCATTTGCCACTTTTCTGCCATCGATATCTTCCTGCAACCGACAGCAATCCTCCTCGCTATCTACCACACGGCAAATCTGTGTGTCATCTACAAACCTCTTGATCATGCTTCTACATTTACGTCCAAGTCATTAATATATACCACAAAAAGCAGGGGACTCAGTCCTGAGCCCTGTGGAACACCATTGGAAACAGTCCGAAGGTCTGTCTGAAACAGTCCGGGGTTCCGAAGAAGGGTCACTGACCCGAAACGTTAACTCTGCTTCTCTTTCCACAGATGCTGCCAGACCTGCTGAGTGATTCCAGCATTTCTTGTTTTTGTTTCAGATTTCCAGCATCCGCAGTATTTTGCTTTTATTATATTGGAAACAGCCCTCCAGTCAATAAAACACCCATCAACAATTGCCCTTTGTTTCCTGCCAATGAGCCAATTTTGTATCATCCTTGCTGTATTTCCCTGGATTCCATGGGATTTTATTTTTTTTAACCAGTCTGCCATGTGGGACCTTGTCAAAAGCCTTGCTTAAATCCATGTAGACCACATGAACTGCACTACCCTCATCTATCTTCCTTGTTACTTCTTCAAAAAACTCACTCAAGTTGGTCAAACTAGAGCGTCCCTTAACAAATCCATGCTGACTATCCTTGATTAGCCTGTGCCTTTCTAAGAGACAGTTTATCCTGTCTCTCAGAATAGATTCCAATAATTTGCCCACTACTGAGGTTAGACTGACTGGCCTGTAATTTTTCATTCTAACCCTGGGGTCCTTTATAAACAGAGGTTCAATGTTAACAGTACTCCAATCCTCTGGCACCACACCTGTACCCAGTGAGGACTGGAAAATGATGGTCAGACCCTCTGCTATTTCTTCTCTTGCTTCTTTTAACAACATAGGATGCATTATATCTGCATCTGGTGACTTATCAACTTTCAAGGATGCTAATCCCATTAATACTTCCTCTCTCCCTAAGTATATCTCATCAAATACTTCATATTCCTCCTCCTTAGCTACAATATCTGCATCATACCCCTCTTTTGCAACGTGAAACACGAAGTATTCATTAAGAACCATACCAACATCTTCCACCCCTGCACATGCATATGAAATTATGTATATACACTTATGTTTACAGACTTTCAAAAGGCCTGTGATCAAATGGCATTTCATAGACTTGTTATGAAAATGGAACACATGGATTAATGTGACAGTGATAGTCTGGATATGACACTGACTCAGGGACAGAAAGCAGAGAGAAGTAGTGAACAGACATTGTTCAGACTGGTGGAGGAGGGGGAGTATACAGTGCAATTTCTCAGGGGTCAGTATTAGAACCAGTACTCTTCCTTACATATAGATAAATTGATACATGATAAAGACTTACGTGTGAAGAGCAGAGTCTCAACATTTGCATAAGCCAGGAAAATTATAAATGTAGTAACCAGTGTGAAGGAAAGGAGCTGCTTCAGGAGGACATGGGCAGTCAGATGGTGAAATGAGAATACACATGGTGAATTTAATTTAACACATAGAATTGGGGAAGTGATTATTTTGTGAGGGAGAATAAGGGGAGTGAATAGAAACTAAACTGCACCATTTAAAAGATGGTACCGGAGCACAGAGACTGGGTGTGTATGTACACAAATCTTCAATGGTGGCCGGATAAGTTCTGAAGATTTTAAAAAGGCATCCGGGATCCTTAGCTTTATAACTAGAAGCAAAGAATTAAAAAAAAACACAAGAACATTCCGCTAAGACTAGAAATGACTGTTTGAGCCTCAGCCGGGATATTGTGTCCAATTCTGGACACCACACTTTATGAAGATTCCAAGGCCTTGGAGATGGTGCCTCGGTGTTACACTAGAATGGTAACAGGGATGAGGGAGTTCAGTTATGGGGAGAGAATCTGGGATTATTCTCCTTAGAGCAGAGAAGCTAAAAGGGAGATTTAATAGAGGGCCTGAAAATGATGATGTGTTTTGCTAGAATAAATAAAGATAATCTGGTTTGACTGGATGAAAGGTCAGTAACCAGAGAACACAGTTTAATGTTGATTAACAAAAAAACAGAGGAGAGATGAGGAGATTTTCTTTTCTTTACACAGCGAGTGTTTATGATTTGGAATTCACTTCCTGAAAGGGTTGTGGAAGTAGATTTAACAGAAACGTTCAAAAGGGAATTGGATCAATACTAACAGGGTGATTTACTGGACTGGGAGAAAAGAACAGGGGAGAGGAATAATTGAAGATTTCCTTCAAACAGCTGGAACTGGTACGATTTGTTAAATAGTCTCCTCCTGTGCTGTGTGATTCTCTGACTGTCTGATAACAGAAACCATTGAGTACGTATCTCATGTGTACAATTGACATTCAGTAGTTTTTAATCCCGAGATTAATTGTTACTTGCTTTCTGCTGAAGACAACAGCAGAAAGACAGATACAAGGAGCTGGTGAGATAAATTGTGTTGATAATTTGTTTATTGGGTTATGACGTCTCTGTCTGATCACTGACCTCGCCTGGTTTCAATCTGTCAATTACAAATTCATTGATTTTATTCCTATTTTATTTCCTGCCTATTTTTTCTCAGGATATGGGTGATACTGACAAGGCCAGCATTACTTCCCCATCCCTGGTTACCATGAGAAAATGGTGAATCTTGAACCACTGCAGTCCCTGTGGTTCTGACAAACAAACTAACATTTAGTATTTTGATGAGACAGTTTCATCACTGGGCATTTCAGAATGAGTTAGGTTTGAACATGAGGATGAGAGTTTTCAAATCAAGATGTTGCCAGAGCAGGGGCCAATGTAGGTCAACGAGCACTGGAGTGATGGATGAACGGGACTTGCTTTGAGTTTAGATACAGGCAGCAGAGTTTTAGATGAACACATGTTTGTGGCCGAGTCAGTACAGGTTAGATGCAGAGTAAAGCTCACTCTACACTGTCCCCATCAAACACTGCCATGACAGGTGCAGCACGGCTTAGATCCAGAATAAAGGACACTCTACACTGTCCCCCATTAAATACTCGGAGGACAAGTACAGCACTGGGGTTGGCTGCTGCCTAATTGGAGGTGCTGAGTAGTTGTCGAGGTTCAGCTGACTGTTGCTCTGTGAAGAGGCTGGAAGCTGTGTGACTGCTGCAAGAGGGAGAGACTGAGATTGAAGGAAAG